>NC_056729.1:1507012868-1507162868 GCF_019279795.1 Protopterus annectens | reverse complement strand
GGTCTAATTCACTTTTGGTTACCATGGGGATCGAACTAGAAACAGCTGCTTGTAAAGCACACGTTCTAACCACTACACTATTGCAGCATTAGATTAGTACTAGACTAACTGCCCTTATTAGACATTTTAAGCCTCGTCAATTACCATTGTGCCTGTCAAGGTGAACACCTTAACCATTATGCCAGTCTCCCACATTTTGCCCAAAGGTTCCCTAATTTCATTAACTCCAGTGCCCTGGAGCAACTGTTTGACACCCACACAAGGCATACCAACATGGAGAATCTGGTGCTTACCAATATGGGAAGTACTGCAGCCCCCACACTGTGAGGTCTTCCCTACTGAGATCTGACCACAAACCTGTATCAAAGTATCATACCTGCCCCCCCCACCCCCAGCAGCAACTAAAGTAAACAACTTCACCAAAACAGACTACAAGGGCTTACAGGAGGAGATAATTAGCTGTACTGCACCACCACCCTCAGATCGGACCAGCAAATATGCCAAGTCCTATACCAAGGCTTTATACAAACACCTGCATAACTGCATTGAATCAGCCATACCTGATAGGACCATAACAAGCTCCTCAAGGAAAAGCAAGCCTGACTGGTGGACTACTGCCATTAACAGGCTTTACAATAAGAGGAAGAAATTGCTGTAGAACAGTAAGAGGAAGCAAGCCCTAAACTGGAAATACTCCCTCCTCAGCTTACACAAGCAAATAAGACATCTTTCAAAGTCCTCAAAGGCAAAGTACGAATGCAGATTAGCCTTCTCAGCTAAGTGTACTAACATCCCTAACATATCTAACCTAAAAGGAAAGGCCCAGACTTGTGCCCAACTGATACTTAAGGATCCCACAAATACTGAGCCTATGGACAGAGCTAACTTATTAGCTGACAGATTATGTGCAAAATTCACTCCCTGCCACCACCATAAGTACCCCATGACAGCCCCACCATCCTGTCCTCTACCTTGTATCTCTAAAGATCAGGTGATACACAATGTCACTAAGGTAAAAAAAAAAAAATAGATAAACATCTCTGGGACCTGATAACATCCCTTGTTGCACCCAACATGAGCTCAAAAATGAAGTTGCAACACCACTGAGTACTTTTTTGAATCATAGTCAAAGAACCGGCTGCATCCCAACTGAATGGAAAACAGCCACCATTATCCCCTTGCACAAAGATGGTGCTTCCGCTGACTTCACGAGCTATATCCCTACTGCCAAGATTTGCTTTATCTACAAATCAATGGAGAGACTCTTCATGAACCTTATCATCAAAAATATAGTTAATCTCCACACACACATGACCCTACTCAGTTATGGATTTGTGAAAGGAAGATCATGCCTATTAAACCTGGTGGACTTCTTCGAGACAGTCCAAGGCCCTGGACGAGGGGAGATCCGTGCCTATCTTCCACTCAAGCATCATTGAGAAACCCACCCAGTTAGTTGGCAACCCTTAGATCATTAAATGGGTCATTAAGTGTCTCGCTGATAGCACCCATACAGTCAAAATAGGGGAATGCACCGCAAACAGCAGACCTGTAACCAGTGTGTTCCACAGGGATGAATCCTGGTACCTCTGCTGTTTGGAATCTATTTCTCTAAAGTACAAGCTAAAACTAAAGACTTTGTGGCTGACAAACTTTGCTTAAGACTTCAACTGGATGTGGTCATTGAATCTCCACACAATGTCAATATCCTACATGAGGGTTTAACACAAACAAATGAATGGTGACAAAGTCATGTTCTTAAACTCTACGCAAAAAAATGTATCTTCTTCCATGTCTGTTAGTGTTATGTTTGTGCTAACTACCACATCAATGACATCCTAAGTACGCACTCACAGCAACCTTAATTTTGATCACCTTGTGTCTACCATGGTAAGAAGGGCATTCTATATTGCTCATCTCATAAGTAAGGGCATTGCATCCAGAAAAAAAAGGTCATATCTGCTATGTACTCTTCCCTAATCAGGTCAATAAATGAGTACAATGCCCCTTTTGGTATGTACCTGACCGAGCACCTGCATGAATTCATGAGACCACAAAGCTTGCTCACACTGAAAATTCAAGTTTTTTAGCATCTGTCCTCTGTGGATCATCTGAACTCACTGTCACTTTATTCTGTCTCATACAGACTAATCAGAGATGGTCTATGCCTTGCATATAAAGCAATCTTTGACCCTGCTTTATTGGAATTTCTGCATATCCATCATTGAAATAGTAGACAGGTTATTGCTTTAAAGTACTGAACCTGGTAGGTGACATTAACAGAACCTGAGGGAGGGACAGATTTGTCTCACAGAACTTACCACATCTTTGGAATGGACTCCCACTTCATGTCAAACAGAACAACTCACTGGCCCTCTTCAAACGCTATCTGGACAATTGGAAAGGTAACAGCACATTGACCATGGGAGGTTTTACCTGTGTCCATCTTGGACAGGGGCAACTGGTGCTTATTGTGGAAATAAGGGTAGAACTTTGCTAGGCTTTCTAGGGCCTCACAGACACTAGCCTAGTACCTTCCTATGATACAATGATCCTATGTAGCTTCAACTTTTCCCTATCTTTAATAGCACCAATTCTGCAGCTTAATGATATTTCATAGGTTCACAGGACGATATTAGGCAGTTGGCCAGGAGGCCCTTATAAGCTTAGCTAAGAATTTCGCCTATGTTCCCACATAGTCAGCACTGGTTTCTCCTGTCCAACAGGTATCTCAAAGTGTATTATCTGTTTGCCATCCAGTCGTCCTGGTTCATCTTTAAGATGGTTATTGAGGTACTCTGCTTGACATGGAGAGGAGTCTATTCAACAGATGGTGGAGTAGTTGGGACACAAAGGTATCCAGCCAACAAGCACAGTTAATGACACAGACCAAGCTGAGGCCTTGTGTGTTGCTTGCGTGAGTGGAATTAGACCTACGGACATGCAGCAACTCCATCAAGGCTGCAAGTGATACGGCCGTGGGTGCCACACACAGGTCACCTCTGAGCAGTCTGGACAAGACTGAGTAGAGGGACAGGGCTACCAGCCTATCAGTACAGAATAGGTGTTTGAGTCCCTGTATCTTCCTGGTCGGAAACCTCTGGAGTCTCTCCAGCTGCTGCATGTGCTTCACAAGGTACATGTCGAACAGGGCATTGTATTTCATAATGGGTGTGAGAAGGGCAGAGTACAGGGATGTTATGATATCCTTGTTCAGGGATGAAATACCCTTACGTATGAGGTGGGACATTTAGAAAGTCTTCCGTGGTACGTAGGCAATGTGGTGGTCAACAGTGTGGTTGCGATCGACCTGGGTGCCCGTGTCCCTCACAACTGATTGAATGCTTAGTACATTGTTATTACTGTGACAATTATTAGGAATGACATTTTCCACAAAGGGTATTATGATGCATTTCTCGGCATTCAGTTTGAGGCCATGATTCTTGCACCAGTGTTGTAAAACTGAATTGCTCATCAGATGAGGATATGAAAGCACAACTGCGAGGAGTCAAAACATTTTCAGATGATATAAGAATGTGACTTGGTCATGATGAAGGTGCTAAGGCAACCTTTAAAGCAAGAAAATTGCAGCACCAAGAAAATATCTGTTTGGGACAGGAATGTGATATAAAACAACGTGAGCAACAGTGCGTGTATAAATAACTGGGAATTGCTGAAGGATGAATACTAAAGCATGAACAGATGCAAATAAAACTTAAGGAATATGTTAGAAGTCTTAAATTAATGGTGAAAAAAGTGTTGACATCTAGGAACAAAATTCAAGCTATAAAACAATTTGTTGTTCCTGTCGTAACTTACAGTTCTGGAGTGATTGAATGACCACAAAACGTATTACACAGGAAAACAAGAAGGATGCCTGCTGCTTACCAAATGATTTAAAAATAAAAATCAGTGCATACCAAGACTACATTTTAGCCATTCTGAATGAGGTATGTGTCTCCTTGAAATTGATTACATGTATTGAACTGTAATCCTGGTAATGCACACATGTCTGGTGACCTCCCAAGACCCAAACGTAGATAAAGATTTGAAACATGAGGAGAATAAATCTAAGAAGACTTCTCTGCTTAATCTAGCAGAAGCATATTGGCATCATGCAAAAATGGAAATCAAACCAGTAGATCAAAATCAGGCAACAACTGAATGTGCCAAAAAACAAAGGAAAGGATATAAGGTGAAGGACCAGATGAGAAGTCCAGAAATGAGGTAAATGCATAAAGAAAATTGCAAATATAGAAACTTCTGGGAGAACCTCATGGTGATCAGGATTGAAAGCATGAATGGTTAGGCAAATTCAAACCAAGACATGAAAACTTGTTATTGGTGGCAGAAGATAGTGGGCTACGTACATGTTGATTTAGAAAGTCTATTGAACACATGGGAGAAACAGAGAAATGTAGTTGTAAAACAGAATTGTAAACAGTCGCACAGCCCATTGCTAGTTGTGATATATCAATGGCAGAAGGACTGTATACTGAAAGGCTAAATAATGTGGCAAGACTGTAGCACTGGGGATTGTGCAGTCATTATGGTATTGAAGTGGCTGAAAAACACTAGCAATATTATCTACAAAGCATCATAGAAAATAATGAAGTGTACATTGTATCGCATCACCTATTATCAACAGTTAAAAAGATAGATGCTAGAAAAGTAGATGTAGTGGTCCATGAAGAGAAGACAAAAGTAGAAGTGATCACTGAAACCGCTACACCCAGTGACTACAGTGTCTTGCGTATAGAGAGACCCACAGTTGTAAAATATTAGGATTTGTAGGCAGAAGCAAGAGCAATCTAGATTAAAGATACACAGACAATTCCAATAGTAGTAGGAGCAATGGGTCCTCTAGAAAGAATCTACAATCTTACTTAGATATGTTAGCATTACATGTAATCCTGTACGAATTGCAGGAGTCATTACTGGGCACATTGGAGTTGATTCAAAGAGCACTTGTGGCTGACAAAGATTGAAAGAATACTAATTTCATGTACTGTAATCATACTTTGACTTAGGAATGGGGTCCATTGCCATCATGGTATTAGAAACCCAAAAAATGTGGAGAAAATAAAGTGTATATATATATATATATATATATATATATATACATATATATATATATATATATAGAGAGAGAGAGAGAGAGTACAAGTATTTGTAATGCTATAGTCTCCATTTTTACAACTGTGGTTAACAGAATGCAGGTTGACAGCCTGCTTGTACACCTTAACTGTAACCATACTTTGACTTAGAAATGGGGTGCATCCCTTCCTGGTATTAGAAACCCAACAGACTTGGAGAAAATAAAAAAATATTAAGGGGGTATACAGTTACATCTTAAGATTGCAGTAAACGTACAACATAGTAGAACTTTAAGATTGGTTGGCTTTTGCTGAATACAGGTAGTACACACTGATATAATCGAGTATAAGTAAATGGCTGCAATGTTTATATAATACTTAAGGACCACAAAGCATCAGACCTTTTTATGCAAACTGATTGTTTGTACCTTCAAGTACTGTCACTTGGCACTAGACGTGACAAGGAGTACATTAACAAGACTGATAGGAGGATTTTTTCATGTTTTAGACTGGTGGCGTACACCCGCTAGACCTACTACTACAAAAAAGTTTTTTTTGTTTTATCGTCTTCACCTTACCTTGGGTGCATTTATCATGTGTTGCCTCACATGAATATTGACTGGAGTGCTGGCTGAAACCGCTCATCAGAACGTTTCAGTAGTAAAACTACTTTACTCTTCAGTATTTTGCCAGTATGTGACAAGACTTTATCTTCTAGTTTGTATTGCGGGCAAATGATTACAGATTGAAGTCAGAAAAGAGTGCCCAGAACCAGGAACCTGTAACCTAATGCTAATGGTGGGATTGGTGTTATACACCCCTATTGGCCAGTATGTGCCTGCCATGAAGTCTAGCAGCCCTGGGTCATTAAAGTACTGGCCGGCCAGTGTTCAGTTGCCCAACATGAAATACCTGGAAAAGCAAAGAACAGGGCATATGTGGCACTCAACCAGGTTTCTGGGAAATACACCAGTAGATGGGACAAAGAAACTATCAGTTTGGAAGGCAAAGACTGTTAGATATTATGAATATAAATATGCTGAAAGATAAAGCATACAATAAAAAGTTTGCTTGAATATATGTATAGAGTTTAGCAATGTAAAATGTGCATTCATACTATATGTATAACAGACAGGCTTCTCTTCACAGCATCAAAAAGAAAAGCCTAACAAAGCAATATTGGAAAGCAAGGATTATATGATTCTCTCATGTTTGCAGAACAAATATCTATTAACAGACATCCTTTTTTATAAATTCAGCAATACGTGATGTTTTTCCAGTAGGAACAGCTTATACAGATGTTTCCTTTCAGAATGGCATCCTCACATCAGCAAAAGTGCTTAAATCACAAAAGGACAATAGAAAAGTCTAAAAAGACATTATGTGACTTCCCAGGAAATGTGTGCATGACTAGCTTTGTATTTAGCAATTGTAGTAATTCAGTTATGTGAGAGAAGGACAGAGAGAAGGACAGAGAGAGGTATTTTGTAGAAGTCATCATTCATATCTGTAATGAAGGAAAACTTTGTAAATATATGCTACAAATCTGACAGACTACGTGTGGTTTGTTATAAAATAAGTTATCTGTAACTGTGCTTATAGCTGCAAAATATATTTCTTTATCAGTGTGCAGTTTGAAAGGCTTGGTGCTTTAAACAGACTACAGATGGAGTCATGATGTGTCTCTGATTCAGCAGTAAACAGCACAGCAAGACTGTGTGTCTTAAGAAGACTTCAAATCCCACAGCAAGCAAGCAGCAGTAAGCAGAGAGCAGCATCCATATTATTTTTCAATGGTGATCCTTTGACAACGTTCCTAGCCTGTATCCAAAAACAGGGGGAGTGAATGGGTAATGTCACTCCTGTAAAAGCACAGTAACGTTTATGTGAAGTACTTCAGATTTCTACAGTTTTCAACAGTTTGTAGCAATACAGTTTAATAGACGTCTAAATCCGGTGAGACTGCATTGCAGGAAGGTGGAGCAGTTCCATAAATTCTCCAGAAAAGGTACAAGACGAAGTTGAAAGACTGAATCTGCCAGTTTTGCTGTACCAACTTCACAAGTGACTACAGAAACTTTTCAACCATCTACAGTAAAGCAGCTTGGCCATCTGCCTGTCTGTTGACTGGTAAGAAAATTATTCTGTGTTACATACAGTATGAATGCCATAGAGGTAATAATAATAACAGAATAAATGTATATACAGCATATTAGCAAATGTAAAACCTTATTAGGGCATGTTAATAGTAAGGCATTATGCAAATGGATTGCAATTTGATAGTAAGGCATTATAGATTATAATATTTGACTGGTATCTGAAATAAAATCATGTGTGGTATAAAAATGTTTATTGTGTGTACAATGTCATAAAATACAGTGCATGACATTATCCAAAGGTTAGACTGTACAGACAAAAATTGTAAAGGTAAAGAACCAAGAAAAGTTAATATGTTGACATTATATTCAAATGTTAGACAGTTATGTTCTGTCACCAGATGTAAAAGGTTTATTTCAGAGTTGCAACAACAGTCAAATCAGTTACTGATAGAAACTCTAGTACATTTTGTTACAAAGAAATGTAATAAACTTCTAAAAGACAGACACAATGAGTTCAGGAAGCTTAGACAAGTTATACACACATCTTTTCAAAAGTGCATAGGAGTTTCAAATTCAGCAGAACAGCTTACTAAAGAATGTCAGAAAGACCATGCAACATTACTGGAAATTCAACTGCAGTTGCAGGATAAAGGAAATAAATTAGCTCAACTGACAAAGACTGGGAATTTCCTGCATACACAGTTAATCTGTGCAAAAGAAATATATTTTATAATAGGTTTATGTTTTGAAAATGGTTAAGCATGCATGCTATGATGGTAGGGACATGACATGCTTGTATAAAGATATACATATACAAGACAGACATGCATGTGTGTTTTTTTCATCTAGAGTACATTTGTTTACAATGCACAAAAGCAAAAGGCAGACAACAGCAAATATAAATAAACATATGTTATAATTGTATAGTAACACCAAACAGTTAAAGTTCTGAATTTTAAAAATAAATAAAATCACAGATGGTATTAGTCAAACAGTTTTTGTAAAATTAATGGCAGGACAGTTAAATAGATAAATAAATAAAAAAATACTGAAATCCATGTAAGGTAATTGTAAAATGATGTCTATTTATGTAGTATAAATGCATAGTTATGCAAATCACAATCACATTAAAGGAAAAATGCCAAAAGAATTAATTATAGTTTATAGAGTATAAAATGTGAGCTCAGACCTTCCTAGACTGAATGAATAGTTACAGGAAATGTTGGAAAGATCAGATAAACAACAAGACTGATTGCCAGACAAGTAGCTTGAGTTTTTCTAAAGCATCATTGTTATTAAAACATACTTGTTAAAATGTTTACAAGCAACACTATTTGGTAATTGTAATAAAATGTCACAGTTGTGCATAGATGTCACTGATAATCTGTTTGCAAGTAAATGTTAAAAGAAAAAAAACTCAGTTGCATCAAGTACAGCCAGCAAATGGGCTATAGTATATATACAGTTCAAATCAATTGCGCAGGAGGGTGTAAATACCTACTAGAGGTAATATACAGTGAAAGCTTTATTTAGTAACCTAATAAAATAAATGTATAACCAAAGTGTTGGGCTGACATACATTCTATTCTCACAGCATAGGGCAGGTAAACAGTGCTGAAGTACTACAAGGGGAGGGGCACTTTCTCAGTTTTACACTGACTGTGTAAGCAGTACTGCACAAGGGTCTGAAATAAAGCTACAGAAAAAATAAACAACAAGGGTCTAAAATAAAGCTAGAGGAAAAAATATCTCATTCCTTCTTGATAATACTCTTTTATGGGGGAAAAACAGGTATTAGTGTATTAGAAATACTGGTAAACTGGATTAAACCTGACAGGATAAGATATTTTACAAGTTGTTAATAGCTATCATAATGGTTATTATTGTATTGTTTAGAATTAAATTGTATTTACAACCTGTTAAACTGTAAAGCTATACAAGAGATAGTTTAAAAAAAAAGAGATGGCTTAAAATTGATAAAGCTATCAAGACAGAATAAAGATATGCAAAATGCATAAATGTTTCTAATAGCAAGAATGGTCACTATTTTTAACATGTTTTTGGAAAACCAATGTTGGTATAAAAAGCATGAATATTTTTAATAATTGTTGAGTATGTAGTTTAAAATAACAGGACATATGAATTTGGTATCAATTCCACTAGATATTTCTAAAGAGACAAACATTTTCCAAGATTTTGCTTAATATTAATGTTATTAAATTTGTAAGATTAGACTAAATGTACTTTACAGTCTTTATATGTACAAATGTAGAAAATTTCAGTACAAATGATAGTCTTTGTATGTACAAATGCAGAAAAATTCAGTACAAATGAAATTAATGTCTAGTAATGAATATGTGTAAAAAAATATTTAAAGAAAAAATGGGTCCAGGGTACCTACTAGATTGAAATGCATAAATAGCAAACAGTCTGTGTAAATACATACTGTACAGGATACATTGTAATAAGTTCAAAACTAATTTGTCAAGTTGTAATATCACTGGTTTTACCCCAGTAAAATAATTGCTTTCAAATATTTATTATCTAAGCCCAGTTCAGTATTTTACCAAGATGTTATTGAGCAGTTCAGAGACATGAACACAATGTGATGGTTAAAATGACATTAAAACTGTATATTTTCAGCAGTGTATAAATGCTTGCAGTAGCACATAGTTATTGTCTCTTACAGTTAATTCAACAGTTGCAAAGAGTTAATGAAACAATTCTAAGTCATAAATGAAATTCTATGATTGCAAAAGAATAAATTAATCAAGTAAAATTAAAACAGACACAGCTCATAACTGATAAAATATTTTCACAGAATGGTCTGCAAAAGAAAAAGTTGTTAAATACATTCAGGTTTGGTAGTAATACATGTTTTCATTGTATTAACTATGTAAAATTGCATTTTGACTTGTATCAAAAAGACTAAAGGTTTTATATAAAAATAATGTGTTTTTTATATAGATTGTTTTGAGTATGTTTAAAAACAGAGGAAATTGTTAGATATTATGAATATAAATATGCTGAAAGATAAAGCATAGAATAAAAAGTTTGCTTGAATAAAATGTGCATTCATACTATATGTATAACAGACAGGCTTCTCTTCACAGCATCAAAAAGAAAAGCCTAACAAAGCAATATTGGAAAGCAAGGATTATATGATTTTCTCATGTTTGCAGAACAAATATCTATTAACAGACATCCTTTTATAAATTCAGCAATACGTGATGTTTTTCCAGTAGGAACAGCTTATACAGATGTTTCCTTTCAGAATGGCATCCTCACATCAGCAAAAGTGCTTAAATCACAAAAGGACAATAGAAAAGTCTAAAAACAGACATTATGTGACTTCCCAGGAAATGTGTGCATGACTAGCTTTGTATTTAGCAATTGTAGTAATTCAGTTATGTGAGAGAGAGAGAGAAGGACAGAGAGGTATTTTGTAGAAGTCATCATTCATATCTGTAATGAAGGAAAACTTTGTAAATATATGCTACAAATCTGACAGACTACGTGTGGTTTGTTATAAAATAAGTTATCTGTAACTGTGCTTATAGCTGCAAAATATATTTCTTTATCAGTGTGCAGTTTGAAAGGCTTGGTGCTTTAAACAGACTACAGATGGAGTCATGATGTGTCTCTGATTCAGCAGTAAACAGCACAGCAAGACTGTGTGTCTTAAGAAGACTTCAAATCCCACAGCAAGCAAGCAGCAGTAAGCAGAGAGCATCAATAATAATTTTTCAAAGACAAATAAATAAATAATGTAGTCACACACCACTCATAAGGGATGTTTGCAACAATCTGCTCACCAATCCACAGGAAATCAAACTGCGGATAGAAGGAGTACTTCCAACAGCTTATGAATGAAGAAAACCACACAGAAGCTATACTGCCCTAGACACATCTTATGATGAGAGAAAATGAGGGGCCTACCACAGAAGAAGTAAGATGAGCAGTAAGAAAGATGAAGTCAGGGAAAGCAGCATGCTCACACGAGGTCACAGCAGATATAACAAAGATGCTGGGTGAGACAGAGGAAAAACAACATCTGAGGGTACTCACAGTAGTGTGGAGAAAAATGTCTATCTCAGATGACTGAAAAATAAGCATATTTGTGTCAGTGTTTAAGAACAAAGGGCTCATTTACAACTGTGGGCAGTACAGAGGTATCAGAATCTTGTCACATTGCATGAACGTTCTGAAGAGAGTGATTGATAAGCACATACCCAAAGTAGTTGAAAGTAAGATGGGAGATGATAAACACGTAAGGAGAGCAGTTGAAAATAAGATGGGAGATGAGCATTTCAGATTCAGATCAGGATAGAGCACAACTGACCCAGTGTTTGCAGGGAGACAGACAGATGAGAAGAAGGTAGTGCTGAGGAAGGAGTCCAAATGGGCATTCCGAAACTTGGAGAAAGCATATGATAAGGTTCCAAGAAAGCAGATTCTGGCAGTCCTGCAGTGGTTCAAAGTCCCAGAAACATTGATGAAATTAGTGCAAGCTATGTATAAGGACCCAATGTCTCAAGTATGAACAGTGTTCGGTCTCATAGAGTGGTTCGCAGTGGGAGTGGGTGTGTAACAGGGTTCATCTATGAGCCCACTGCTGTTCATAATGATGATGGAATACATTAGCAAGCAGATGAGGTGACATTACAGGCAAACTCTGAGCAAAAGCTTCAGCAAAGGACAGGGGAATGCAAAACTGAAAGCACATGGGATGAAACCGTGTACACATAAGACAGATGTAATGGCAGAAAATAGTGGACTTCCAAAGAAGTTGAAAATTGACAAAATAATGGAACAGGTTAGCAGCACCAACTATCTGGCAGGGGTGGTTAAGGAGATGGGAATTCAGAATGAGGATGTCAAAGCATGAATCAGTGGGCCTGCAGCCATCTCGCACAGAGTGTTAAATGTTGTGTATGACCCAAAAATGCTAAAGAAGCTGGAAAATAAGGTATGCAAAACAGTGGTGTGATCAGTAGTAATGTATTGCACAGAAACATAGGCAGTACAAGCAGAACAGATGAGAAGCTGAACGTAATGGAGATGAAGTCCCTGAGAAGGGAGATAAGATGCACACTGTGGGACAGATAAAGAAATTAGGACATATGGGCAAAAGTCAGAGTAGTTACAATTGCAGACAAAGATCAAGCAGTATACAATTGATTACAGTGGCTCAGGCACATGTGCATAAAAGCAGAAGACAATGTGGTGAAGAAGAAGTTTGGGACAGACAGGAAGAAGACAAGAGAAAATGCAGTCATCCAGCAAAGAGGTGGATGGATTGTGTGAGAGAAGAGCTGCGACAGTCAGTCATGGGCAAAAAGGGCAGGAGAGTGGCATTGAATCGAGAGAGATGGCAACAGTTGGCACGACACCCCAACCCCATGTACAGAATGGGAAGAAGGGGGCTGGTGATGATGATGATGGCACTATAGTCTTGTTCATCATGGTATCACTGTAACTCTGCTATATTACGTTGTCCTTTGCTCAGCATGCAGACACAAACACTTTATGCTATATCTATAATTAGCTCACTGGTGCTTTGAGCAATGAGCTCATCTAAAATTAGTGCTATGCAGGTGAGCTCTTGTTGTCTTTGAATCCTAGCCGGTATCGCTTCAAGCCACTTATCACCTAAACTAAAGTCAGAGCATTCCTAATACCACCCTCTTGCTTTAGCACCCTTTCCTGCACTATGTAATTTGATGACAGCTTCTGTATAACCCCGTGAACAACTCACTTGAGAAAAAAAAAGAGGTTGTGATGTAATGATGCACAGTGCTTTTTAAATAGTATAGTACATAAACACACACAAACACACACAGTATCTTCTGAATTCACACACAGACATTGTGCTTTCACACACACACTGTTCACTCTCTCATGCATTGCTAACTCTCTGTCATACACACACACACAGTCTCTTCTGCATTCACACACTCAGACATTCATTGCTAACTGGCTCATACACACGCCTTACACAGTTTCTTGTGCATTCATACACACAGATATTCTGCTTAGACACACACGCACTTTTCATTCTGTCATTCATCGCTAACTGTCTTTCTCAGACATGCATACAGAGTCTCTTCTGAATTCACACACAGACATTCTGCCTTCACGCATGCGTTCAGGAAGTCACATGTAATCAGAACGAGAAACACACATACATATACATACACCCACCAAAACACACCTGGCATACCACTCGACTATACATTTCTTCGCTGGAATGTCCGGATTTAGGGCTAATTTTTTGTTCTGTGTTGTATACAGTTCTTTACTGGCAAACTGGAGGCAAAAGTTGCAAGTTATAAAAGTATGGGCAGTGCTATGAATCATACCTCTGAACTGTACAGATTTTCACAATGTCTAGGTTTTGCCTCATATCTTTGATCTGTTTCTGTTAAACTTCTGTTTTTTGGCAAACAGTTGGTAATTCAGTGAAGTCGAAGGAAAAAATAAAGGCCAGAGAATTAAGTTTCAGACTTCATACCCTTTAGAAAATTCATGCTAAATTCCTACCTCTCAACTGTCCAGATTTTTGCAGAAAATCCAGATGTGTGCCTCATATTTTATTAATCTGTTCGTCCTCAAAGTTATGGTCTTGATTTTTATGGAAAATCATTGAGGACTGAATTCACTAAATCATGACAGATGTTTAAGTTTATAACAGCAATATTTAAAATGTGTCCCTATTTCTGGGGCTTTGTCCAGATTTTTTATGCTAAGAGGTTGCTCAAGTATATTTAATGATTTTCGCGATCTAACTAGTACTTGAATTGCACGCAAAAAAAATTTTTTTAGATTTGCGTTTATACTAAGGTTTCATCAGTACTTGACAACAAGATTGAAATTTCTATTGTGTTTCAAAAGTTTCTTTAAGGTCTCCATGACAATATTTAATTGAATAATGCATTTGACATTCATTGGGTAATCAGTCTGTACATTTTATAAAAACTTGCTGTTTTGCCATTCTGCTGTTTTGTCTGAAGAAGGCGGCATATTTTTCCACCGAAAGCGCTTATTTTACTTGGAGCTTATTAAATCAAACTTTTATATTTTAGCTGTCTCTTATTGCGTTCCAGTTCGCTTTGTGGTTTTAATTGAGTTTACTTGTTTTGTTTGTTCGAGAGTCCATTACAATGGATCGCTGGGTGCTTCGAATCATATCCAGAGGTTACACTATCCCTTTTCTGAATCGCCCTCTCAGACCCCGGAGCCTCCCTGATGTCCCACCCAATCAAAGGGAGGCAGAAGCCGCAGAAATAAAGTAGCTGCTAGAAAAAAGAGCAATCCAGCCCATCCCCCAAGACCAGTCTGGATCAGGCTTCTACTCCAGGTTCTTTTTGGTTCCAAAAAAGACGGGGGGCTTAAGACCAATCCTCAACCTGTCCCTTCTGAACCTAGCGGTCGCCAAAGAAAAATTCCGGATGGTCACCATTCAATCCATTCTCCCGCTCCTACAGGAGAATGACTGGATGTGCTCTGTAGACCTCAAGGATGTGTACTACCACATTTTAATGGAAAGATGATCCAGGAGGTTTCTCCGCTTCCGGCTGGGAGCCAGTCACTATCAGTTCAGGATCCTTCCCTTTGGTCTCACCACAGCCCCCAGGGTGTTCACCAAAGTGATGGCAGTTGTAGCGGCTCACCTGAGGCTTCAGGGGATACAGGTCTTTCAGTACCTAGATGACTGGCTCCTGACCGCCCCCAACAGGCATCTACTCTGTTTAGCCAGGAATTACTTCCTTCACTTGGCCTCTCATCTGGGAATTTCTATCAATCTCAAAAAATCCTCCCTTCAGCCAACTCAGACCTTAGATTTCATAGGAGCCAGGATAGATACAAACCTCTTGAGGGCCTTCCTAACTCTGGACAGGCTTTGAACCTTGACATTTCATGTGATGGCTCTCCTCCAATCCCCGAGCCCCCCAGCGGAATTGGTCCTAAGGGCACTAGGTTCCATGGCAGCTGCCATCAATCTTTCACCATTCGCTCGTCTAAACATGAGGATCCTGCAATGGACATTGCAGGTCCAGTGGTCTATCCTGCAACATCCGCTAAGTATGACTATTCCCCTCAGCAATGTTTGCAAGAGGTCCCTACTCTGGTGGATCCAATCCTCGGATTTCCCGGAAGGGCGTCCCTTTTCTATGACCCCACCCCAAGCCATGGTGACCACGGACGCTTCTCGCCTCGGGTGGGGGGGGGGCACTGCATGGGCAGAACCGTCCAAGGCACGTGGACACACTCAGAGACTTTGTTGCACATCAATGTCCTGGAGATGAGGGCGGTGCTATTAGCATTGCAAGCACTCCAGGCCCTTCTTCCCTCAGGGACAATTGCGATTCAATCAGACAACATGTCTGTAGTCTGGTATATCAACAAACAGGGGGGAACCAGACCCTATCCACTGTGTCGAGAGGCCATGAGAGTTTGGGTATGGGCGATCTCCACCAACCACTTTCTGATGGCAATGCACATTCCGGGTCGGTCCAACATTTAGGCGGACAAGCTGAGTCGAACCATACTCTTACCTTACGAGTGGTCTCTGAACCCGAGAGTAGCGAAGCAGATCTTCCTCAAGTGGGGTCAACCTTGCTATCTTTTTCATCGCAAAGTGCAGCAAAGTGCCGCTCTACTACTCTTCTTCCCCCCCACATCCAGGCCCGGCCTCTGAGCCATCTTAGTAGCCATCTGGTCTACTTATGCTTTTCCACATCACCTCCCTCATGGTAGATTCTTGCAGAAAAGAAAGCGGGTTGGAGGAGAGCAGTGATCCTCATAGCCCCATTCTGGCCTCAACAAACGTGGTTCCCTTGCCTATGGTCTCATCTGGTCAATCCTCCATGGATTCTGGATCCCACTCTGATCTCTGATCTCACCCTCTGATGATATAACTCAACTTTGACACAATCAAGCTCACAGCTTGGTTGATCCCAGTTCAATCATAGCTAGGACTCCCGGTATCTCCTCTTCTGTCAAAGCTATTCTAGTAGCTGCTCATAAACCTTCTACCAGGAAGGTCTATAAGAGCAAATGGAAATTTTTTCGATCTGGGCGGAACATAGACATATGGACCCCTTTTACATATGGACCCCTTTACAGCCCCGATACCAGCAGTATTTGAGTTTTTGTCGCACTTATTTGATCAAGGCGCCAGCTCCTCTACTGTCAAGGTCCAATTAGCAGCAATTTCACACTTTCATGTGGGAAGTGATCTTAGTTCTTTAGCTTCCTCCAAGATCTGCAAGACCTTTGTAAAAGGTACTTTCCTATTAAGGCCTCCCGTGAAGGATGCAGTTCCTCCGTGGGATTTAACCCTTGTTCTTCAGGCTCTTACTGGCCCCACCTTTGAACCTGCAGCTTCGGTGGACCTTTAATACTTATCTTGGAAGATGGCTTTTTTCATTGCCATCACTTCAGCTAGAAGGGTTTCAAAGCTTCAAGCCCTTTGCGCCAAACCCCCATATCTGGTCTTTCATAAAGATAGAGTTTCTCTCAGGACCAATCCCTCCTTCTTACTTAAAGTCGCCTCTGAGTCCAACATTAATCAATCTATCAATTTACCAGTGTTTTTCCTGAATTATCAAAACAAAGGTGAATACAAATTACACTCTTTAGATGTCCACAGACAATTGAGGTTCTATTTACACAGGACTGCTGGTCATAGAAAATCTGAGCAACTCCTTGTATCCTTTGCTAAACCCTTTTTGGGCAAACCTGTGTCAAAAGCTACATTGTCCAGATGGATTTCACAATGTATACTTCTTGCATATAAGAGTTCTGGCCGACCAGAACCTGTCAGAGTTCACGCCCATTCCATTCGATCGATTTCAACTTCTGCTGCCTTTTGGTCCAGGGTGTCCTTGGATGATATTTGTTCTGCAGCCACTTGGGCTTCATCCCATACCTTTATTACACATTACAAGCTGGATTTAATTTCAAGAGGAAGAGCATCCTTTGGCTCTGCAGTACTCTGGAATATTCTTCCATGAGGACCTCCCAAGTTTAGGTAGCTGGGGACTCTGTCCCACAGGTTGATGAACAAATGAAGTTAACTACTTCAGATAAAGAAGTTATGTACTTACCATAACGTTCCATCTGAGTAGGTAACTTCATTTGTCAGCAACCAACCCCCCCCCCCATGTCCCCCTAACCTGTAGCTCGTCTTTTTAGGACCTTGTGTCCTCTGTTCCAGATAACATCAGGTTACGAAGTTTAGTTGATCTTGACTGTAGTAGGTTATAACGCTAAGCAAATTCGATCTGAGAACTGAGGAGGATGGCAGGGGGTTATGGGTAAGAGGGAGGAGTTTGGAGCTCGGATCTTAGCTGAATAAAGCTGGCGGCTCGGATCCGATTCAGATCCGAAACCCACAGGTTGATGACAAATGAAGTTACCTACTCAGATGGAACGTTATGGTAAGTACATAACTTCTTTTTATGTATAAATCCACAGATGAGCGCTTTCGTTTTTACACAAGACTTCTTCAGATAAAACTACACATCATTGATGTAGTTAAGCACAATAACAGGGGTGGGAACATGAAAAATGTTTTATTGAATATGGAATTGAAGTGGCAATTGAGGTTGAAGGCCAATATTTTTCCTGGCCTCAATGAATATGTAAGTATCAAACCAGTACCAACAGCTAAAGCAGTCAGGGTTTGAATTACACACTACATATTCATTGGATTTTTAAAGGGTATAAATATCTGTTATCAATATTCATTTTTGTTTTTTTTTTTAATGCTTTGTTGTTACAGTGTGTTTTTTACACATATAAGGCACTACTGTAATATATACACCCTACATTAGTGTGTTTTGACTGTGGTGCTTTAAATTTTAATTAACAGTAATTAGGACTATTATATAAAGTAAGTGTAGCACTTGTGTAGTTTATCTGAAGAAGTCTTGTGTAAAGACGAAAGTGCTCATCTGTGGATTTATATATAAAAGGTTTTTGCTTCTACTGGTGGCCTGGACATTTTTTATTTCTTTTTAGTGAGTTTTATTCTTTTTTGTGATTAAAGATTGAAGCTAGAAAATAACGGTAGACATTTGACATTCAGGCTTCCTAACCTTCAGAAAATCTATGCTAATGCAAAAACTGTTATTCTATCAACTTTCTAAGTTTGTAACAACAGTATTTAAACAAAGTCTCTATGTTTGAATCTATATCCAGATTTCTTGCTCTAAGAGGTTGCGAGGTATGAGACCAATTGTAGTAACACTTAAAAAAAAAAAAAAGTTCAGCTACACTTGTGGTACAACTGGAGGCACAGATTTGTATGCAGTAAAACATTGCTATCACCTTACCAAAACAGTGCAGGTGGTGTTAGTTTTCAAGTACTTCGGCTGCAGTTTCACTAAAGGCAATACTGGCTCCAATAATGTTTTCAGTCCTGAAGGAAACTGTGGTCATCGATACAGTTCCACAACAACGTGTTAATTTTTAGCAGCTGTTTACAGGGCTAGCCCTGATAATGTCTATGTCGCAGTGAGGGCAGAACATCAGGACAGGGAACTACTGATTTGACTGTGTCGAAGGTACGTCATGAAGGTGGTGAAAAATTCCACCACAAAGGATGTGATACATAAGAAAGGGGATGGGCCCCCCTGCACTATGCTTAGGTAGGGGAGAAATATAGGACTGAAAAACTTTTTTGTGCATTCTTGTAACAGTAGGTGGCTAGGCTGATTTTACAAGGGTAAAAGAAAACTAGCATTTGAGTTTAAATGTGTTGGAGCCTAGAGTGTTGCTTTAATGACCTGGTTAATATTAGACTCAGAAGCCGCCTTAGGCAAAAAAGACCAGCTGGTTTGTAAGGAAACCCTGACCTTGTGGAAAACCAGGTAAGGATACTTGGAAGAAACAGCCTGGAGGTCGGATACTCAAGGTGATGTAAAAGCAACTAGAAAAATAGTTTTCTGGGACAAAAACATAAGGTCTGTATTGGCTGAAGGTTCAGAGGGGCCTTGGGTCAGACCTTGAGAGTAGGATCCTTTACTGGCAACCTAAGTAAGAAGGTGCATTTGAGAAAGACCTTGCATAATCTAGAAGAAGCTAAGGAAGAATTATTTTCACCATAATAGAAGTCTGAAATGGCAGCCAATTGCAATAGTAGAGCAACTAGCACTTTCATTGAAAATTGAAGCAAAAACTCAAGTACAGCTAGTATGGGGCAGAAAAGTGGTCCAAATCTCTCTTAATGGCCTAGAATGCAAATCTGTTCCATTTACTTCTATAAGTTATTCTAGCAGAAGCCTTTTGAGAAGACAATAAACTATGTTGGACTGGGGAGGAAAGCCTGGGCTAAAACACAAAACGCTGCCTTCAGAACACCAGTTAGCAGAAATAAGTAGTACATAGGTGTAATCCCAAACTCTTTAATAAATCACAGCAAGTAAAAGAACAGTTTAGTGTTTTCATTCAAACATCTTAAACTTCATCAGAACTAAAGACATAAAACTTCTAGTGCAATATATATACTCAAGTTAAATGATCATTTAAAATCCACCAATAAAAAGCATTTTCAATAAAACAATCAAAACATATTTAAAGATACAGCACTATTAAAACCAACATGTTAAATATAAAAATGAAATATGAAAATGTAAGTGCACAAATAATTTGAAAAATAAACATTTTTGTAAAACGAATGTCTTAAAAACACTTGAATAATATGTTTAGATAATGTTTAGATAATGTTTAGATACATTTCTTATGGATATTATTTAGGAAGTAACTCTAGGAAGGGGTAGTAGTTATACTCTTACCAGTGGGTTCGGAGCCGAATGTCAGCTCCAACTCGGCCATACTATGCACATACTATAATTTTGCTTCTCTAAGTCTTAAAACTGGAATAATAGAAATGACTCAGTTTAAGCCTGGATATCTGTTGGCTTGTAAAGTCAATTGCCAAAACATCTCTCTATACTCCAAGAGGTTCTCCCAGTTTCCTCCTCTTGGATTTTTTGCACTTGTTCTAAAACAAAAAACTTTAAATGAACATTATTACAACTTTTTGCATGCTTAGCCAATGCATTAGTTTCTACATTATGTAAACATGTTCATATATACGTTTTTTTAGTGCCCTCTCAGTTCTTCCTATATAGAAGGCACCACACCTACAAGTGCAAATGTACACTAAACCAACACAATTACAGTTAGAATATGAGTGGGACTCTTTACCACGGCTTTCCAAATAAATAAATTCAGCATTACTAATATAAGTGCATTGTTTACAGCAGCCACATTTAAACGTACCAGTTTCATTTTGATTGCTGAGCAGAGAACTGCATGCATTATGCTCATACATATCTTTTAAACAAACATTCTTCCTGTATATTAACTTAATAATTGTTTAAAACTATCGAAGTCCCAAGTAGTTGGCTAAATAACTTCCAATATTTTAAAATAATATCTTTAATAACATAAAATTCCTTATTATATTCCAAACAGCGTTACAAAAACCTTCATCATTAGACAGACCCTGACTTACTTCAATATACTGTCTTTCACCTAAGTCTCTGTTGAGTATGAGAGTATACCTACTACCCCTTCCCAGAGTTATTTCCTAAATAATATCCATAAGAAATTTATTAGGGTAACCTCTCTGGGTGAACATCATCCTTAAGTGCTCACACTGATCCAAAAAAATCTGTCCTTAAAGAATACATATGGGCTGCTCTTAACAAATGGCCCTTCATTATACTTTTTTTTCTGAACTAAAGGGTGTTCACTACTAAAATGAAGGAAAGCATTATATGTCAGCTTTTGGTAAATTTTTCATACATATTTTTTAATTCAACATTCTTATGAATGTGTACATCTAAATAATTAAAACTGTCCTCTGTAATACAAAAGGTGAATTTAAGAAATTTAGTTGTGGAAGAAAAGTAGTTAATAAATTATATCAACAGCTCTTTAGTACTTGTCCAAATGATACATATATCATCCAGGAACCTATTATATAAATGTCAGTGTAAGAAGGAGAATTAATAACATACCTTCTCTCCCACTCATAGAGTATCAAGTTTGAAAAACTAGGTGCACAGGATGTACCTCATGGCTACAACTGCCTTTTATTGAAATATCTCTCCTTCAAAATACACATAATTATACTTTAATACTAATTCCATCTCCAATAAAATACCACAATCAATGGTAGTCAGAAACTTACACTCTTGTATCAACTCATTTAACCATTCTAAACCAATTCCACATGGAATCACAGTAGAAAGATCTGTCATATCAATAGTAACAAAAAAGCAAACCTTATTTAATCTATTAAGAAAATCCAAGGAATATTTTAATATTTGTGTCTTTAAGTCATAAAATGGTTTCAAATTACTATCAATATATATCGCTAATGGAAAAGTCTTTGAGCCTGTGGCAGAAACAATTAACCGCGGGGGGTTAATCACATCTTTATGGATTTTGGGTATTCCTAACCCGTTAAGGATCCTGAGGTGTGAATTTAGAAGAAACCCAAAAGTACTGTTGTCAATAGTTCCCTGCATTAAATAATCATGTACAGCCATATCAATCTTCTGGTACAAAATGTTTACCTCATTCCTAGAAACACTGGTGTAAATGTCACCTTGATATAGTAAATTCAATATTCTAACCCCATAATCCACTTTGTCCATAATTACTAATCCACCCCACTTGTATTTCATAATACATATGCCCTTATTAGAAGCTAAATTGTACAAAGTACCTTTTTCTTCTCTTGTCATATTATAATATGGCTTCCTTCTATGTTGTTTGCTTAAGTTATCTGATTCAAATTCCACAAAATACTCGAAATTTTGTAAAACTGGGTGTAAAGGGGGATTATATACATTCTTTTTCATCATGCCCTTTTCACTATAACAGGCATATTGCTTGTATATGACCTCAAAATTAACCTTCCTTAAAAACAACTTGATGTCAGTCATGATTTTACTCAAATTAAAATTTTAGAGGGAACAAAAGTCAGGCCCTTTTTGAATACAGAGAAATGTGTAGAATCCAAACTAATACCACTATAATTGTACACTAAAATTATCATATTCTACAACTAGGTCTGTTTGAATCAATACCTTCTCTGTTCTCCCCCCGTCTTGGAATGTGTACCTTGCAATGGTGATTGATGGTAAAACTGTGTACCCTGCAGTTGTCTCTGTCATATCTGGTGGGAAGAAGGGGGGGGGGTACTCTAAAGAGTCATGTATATTATGGACACAATTGTTATTATTACTGTTGCCATTACTATCCTGACTAGGTACTATACTGTCAGGTGAATGAGTATTACCTTGTACACCAGAACTAATGTCCAATTTATTGTGAATACTATTAGCATACTCCTTAAAATTCTGTTTGAGTAGTGGATAAGCCTTTTGTTTAGCATACAGTTTATCATGCTCTATTTTATTCATTTTTTTTTAAATCCTGGAATAACTCTAATCCACATCATCAAATCCTTGATGAAAGTGTGCGTTATATTTTTCAGTAGTAAACAAAAGGTCATCCTGTAACGTTTTATTAACTACCTCACTATCAGTAACAAATTGTTTTAAAATCTTCTCATTACAATTTATCATAGAACGCATCAGCTCCATCCCCATATATCAAACATTTCTAACAATTTCCAATAATATGCACTATCAACCACTACATTGTTTGGATATTTAAAACCCTCAACACTTTAGGTACAACTTTTAAGTTAATACATTCTCTCAAGCAAGAACTGTCCAGACGTAGAACCCAATATTTTAATTAAAAGAAGTTATGTACTCACTATGACGTTCCATGTTTTTGTCCATCTCGACCTTCATTCTTACTGGTTGGGTTCAGAGCCAATCCTTGGCTCCGACTCGGTCGAATACTAAAGCTCAAAGTCTTTCACTTTGCTCGCGGTTGAATACCTATCCCATCATGCAGTGTTGTAATTCTCCAGATCTTGTTTGCCGCTAACCATAGTAATGCGTTTACATGTGTCATATTTGTAGAATATAGCTATAACCAAGAAAGTCATGGAAGCTCCTAAGGAAGCCTTGGGGTGGGGGAAGGCAGAAGGGTCATAAGAATGAAGGGCGAGATGGACAACAAACATGGAATGTGATGGTGAGTACATAACTTCTTTATGTTATGTTGTCCTATCTTGCATTCATTCTTACTGGTTGGGACAGCGTCCCTAGCACCACATTTCCTGGGTGGCAAATGGAAGTAGACTTTTCAGCACAGTGGAACCAAAGGAGGCCCTGTCCTTGAAGGCCAAACCCACTTTATAATGAGTGATAAAGGTATGGGGCCTTGCCACGTAGTCCATAGACAGTCTAACTAGATAGGCAGATGATGTTGCTATGGCCCTTGCAGAATGTCCCTTGACCTTGAATGGTAGCTCTCTATTATTAGTTCTGTAGATAAAGATGATGTAACTTGAAAGCCAGTTTGACAGTGTGACCTTAGAAACAGGCATACCTTTTTTTCTTCTGAAAAGGAAATAAACAAGAAGTTATGTACTCACCATAACGTTTGATGTATGTAGTCCATCTCGCCTCACATTCTTACCCGTGGGTTCAGAGCCGAATGCCATACTTTAGCTCAAAGTCTTTCAATTGGCTGGGCTAAGATGGTATCCCATGCTGCACTGCTTTCTATCCCCATATCTAGTTTGCTGCGAGCACCAGCACTCACTCTCCATGCATAACAACAACTAAGGAAGGAAGAACAAAGCAAGAATGAAGGGAACTCTGAAACCAGGCCTAACCTCTAGATCCTCCAGGACAGGGAAAGGTGGGGGGGTAAGTAAGAATGTGAGGTGAGATGGACTACATACAACGAATGTTATGGTGAGTACATAACTTCTTGATGTTATGTAGTCCAATCTCGCCTACATACTTATCCGTGGGACAGTGTCACCAACACCTAAATCCTGGGAGGCTCAGTGGAAAATACTCCTGAGCACTGTGGAACCAAAGCAAGACCTGCCTCTAGATACCACATCTAACTTGTAATGAGTAACAAAGGTGTGAGGAGATGCCCAAGTAGCCGCAGCACAAATATCATCCATAGACAATCTGGCCTGAAAAGCTGAAGATGTAGATACAGACCAGGTAGAGTGAGCCTTCACTCGGAACGGTAAATCTCTTCCCCCTGAAGTATAAATGAAAGAAATACAACTGGAAATCCACCTAGACAACGTGACTTTGGAAACAGGAGACCCAATTCTGTTTTTCAAAAATGAAACAAACAACTGATCAGATTTTCTGAGGTCCTTCGTTCTGTGCAAATAAAATCTTAATTGTCTGTGCACATCCAACTGATGAAATTTGAATTCTGCCTTGTTCGAGAACTGAGGAAAAAACACTAGTAATTCAATGGCTTGGTTAAGGCTACTAACTGATGCTACTTTGGGAAGAAAGGAATTATTCGGTCTGAGAGAAACCCTGTCCTTATGAAAAATCAAATAAGGTGGTTTAACTGATATAGCTTGAAGCTCCGAAACACGTCTGGCTGACGTGATGGCTATCAAAAAGACAGTCTTCCAAGTTAAGAATTTTAAATCACAAGTGGCTGCAGGTTCAAAGGGGTGTGAAGTAAGACCCTGTAGAACAAAATTTAAGTCCCAAGGCATAACAGGGTCAGAGACAGGAGGACGAAGCAACACAATGCCTTTCTGGAAAGTCTTACAGAGTCTACGTGCCATTAGACTAGGTTCGTCTGTGACGTGAAAGGTAGAAATTGCCGCCAACTGGACTTTAATGGTTGCGGCAGCTGATCCCTGGTTGAAAAGCATAGAAAGGAACTCCAATACTGACGAGATTGGAGCTGTGTAAGGGTCAATCTCTTTGGCATGTGCCCAGATGGAAAATCTCTTCCATTTGCTGTAATAAATCTTCCTGGTCGAAGGCTCATGAGAGGAAGATAGAATATGAACCACATCCGGCGAAAAATGGTGAAGCCTAACTAATGACGGAAGTGGAGTAGCCAAGCTGTCAACCGGTGGGTCTGAAGAGAGGGATGGAGCTGCCCTGACATGTGAGTCAGTAAGTCTGGTTGTGGGTCCAGAATCCAAGGAGCATCCATGAGATAGGGATGGAGAAAGGGGAACCAAATTTGACGAGGCCAGTGTGGAGCAATCAGAATCATTTTGCTTCCCAAGGATTGCTCTTTCTGAATAACTTTTGACAGCAAAGGAACTGGAGGGAAGGCATATAGTAGACCGGAGGGCCAATCATGGACTAGAGCATCCCTGGATGACTCCCTCTGAAAGGGGATAAGGGTGAAGTAGCTGCTGCATTTGGCATTGAGGGGGCTGGCAAAAAGTTCGCAGCAAGGCTGATCCCACCTGTGGAAAATCTGCTCCGCAACTTGACAGTTCAGAGGCCACTTGTGAGGCATCACAATAGCTTTTCTTAGCCTGTCTGCGATCACACTGGGCTTCCCCGGAATGTGTGTTGCTACCAGAAAACATTGGGGACACACTGCCCACTGCCATCCTCGCATGGCCTCTCTGCAAAGGTGATACGACTTGGTTCCTCCCTGTTTGTTCAGATACCATACCACCGACATATTGTCTGAATGGATTGCAATAGTCCCAAGAGGAAGAAAGCTCTGAAGTGCTTGCAATGCTAGTAGCACTGCTCTCATCTCCAGGACATTGATATGCAGATGCATCTCGTGCTCTTGCCACGTGCCTTGGACTGTCCTGCCTAGATAATGCCCCCCCACCCCATCTGGGAGGCATCCATGGTCACCGTGGCAACCGGAGGTGAAGGAACGAAGGGTTTTCCCGCACTGAGGTTGTCGGTGTGAAGCCACCAACTGAGATCCTGTCTGCACCTGTCTGTGAGCAGAATAGGGTGAGAAAGTGGAAGACGTTGAAGAGACCACTGGGCGAAGAGTAGCCACTGAAGGAGCCTCATATGTAACCTTGCCAGGGGAACTAACATAATTGTAGCAGCCATCGTCCCCAACAATTGGAGGACCAATCTTGCCTTCACTCTCCTCAGAGGGAGAAAGGCATAAATCTGTTGTTGTAAGACTCTGATTCTTTCCTGAGGTAGAAACGCCCGCATGAGCACGGTGTCTAATTCGGCGCCTATAAAGGTGACACACTGAGAGGGCAACAAGGCAGATTTTTCCCAGTTCAAGTTGATGCCCAACTGTTGACATAGGTTGATAGTGGCATCTCTGGTCTGAAGTAGCAGATGCCTGGTGGTGGCAGTAAGGAGCCAGTCGTCCAGCTATGGAAACACTTGGAATCCCTGACGTCTCAAGTGAGCAGTCACCACTGCCATGCATTTGGTAAACACCCTGGGGGCTGTGGTGAAACCAAAGGGCAGGGCTCAAAAATGAAAATGACTGGCTCCCAGCCAGAAGCGTAGGTGACTTCTGGATGCCCTGTACATCTTTATGTGGTAGTAAGCATCCTTGAGGTCGATGGAGCACATCCACACTTCTTTACCCAACAATGGGAGAATAGATTGCAACGTGACCATTTGGAACTTGGACTTTTGCACATGGGTGTTCAATCGGCTGAGATCCAAAATGGGTCTCAGGTCCCCTGTCCTTTTCGGCACCAAAAAGAATCTGGAGTAAGTCCCT
This sequence comes from Protopterus annectens, assembly GCF_019279795.1. Taxonomy (NCBI): domain Eukaryota; kingdom Metazoa; phylum Chordata; order Ceratodontiformes; family Protopteridae; genus Protopterus; species Protopterus annectens. The sequence goes on along the minus strand of NC_056729.1, from coordinate 1,507,136,050 downwards.
AATCCAATCTGGTCTGAGGGGACATGTTGGATGGCTCCTTTTTCTAGCAGCTTTGAAACCTCTGAAGCTGCAGAATCCCTTTGACTGGGTGGAACATCTGGGATTTTCTTGATTGGAGGGGGAGTTGATGAGAAGGGAATGATATATCCTCCAGAAATTATTCGTAGAACCCATTGGTCCTGGGTGATACCTTGCCAGATCTCCAGGTATAGTGAGATGCGACCCCCAACTGGCTCTGGAAATGCACAGACAGGCCACCCATCAGAAGCGGTGGTAGGGAGAACCATGAAAGGAATCGCGGTCTCCCGAGTTACAAGGGCCTCTCTGCCCCTAGGGCGGCGTCTACCTGAATGACCACCCCCCTCCCCTGCCTCTGGAGGGGGACTCACCTTGAGCATCAGGAAAAAACCTCTGTGATTTCTTGAACCACATCTTCCCACCCCTCTGGGCCTTGGGATAAGGCCTAGAGGGAAGGGAAAAATGGACTCCTACGGCAGACAGAGTTTTTCCCTCTTTCTCGCACCTAGTGAGAGTGTCTTTCACCTTGGTTCCGAACAAAGAGGAACCATCAAATGGGGCATCGGTGAATGTAGACTTGAAGCCCTCTGCAAAATGACAAAGGCACATCCAGGCATGTCTCCTAAGAGCGACTCCTGAACTTGCTGCCCTACTCGCTCCCTTGGCTGTGTGAGAGATCAGCCTCATGGAGGAGTTTGCAATAGAATTGAGGGTAGACATCTGAGTGTTGACTTTCTGCGCCACCGCCTCAGAAACATTACCCGTTAGAGTATCTCCAAGCTCCTTTAGGAGATCTCTCTGAAGCTGTGTAAAGTGTGATAAGTAATTCAGTGACCGAAAAGTAAAGGCCGCTAAAGAAAACATATTCTTCCCATACCGGTCCATAGTCCTAGGCTCCTTGTTAGGGGGGATGGATGGTGGAAGAAGTCTCAGCCAATTCCTTTTTGGTGGCCGCTGCCACCACCATGGCATCCACAGAGACTCCCTTGGATAGAAATTCCTTATTAGAAGGGGCAGATTGGGTCTCTTGGGGACTGGTTCCACAGAGTCAGGGGTTTCCCACACCCTTCGACAAACCAGATCCAGAAGTTCGTTGAAGGGTGGAGACACCCAGGAAGCAGAGGGCTGAGCACCAAAGGCCTTCAGGAACACCGACTCCTCTTCGGAGGGGACTTTGGATGGCCAGTCATCTCTTTGCTTCAAAATCTCTAGGATGTCAGAGAAAGAAACATCCTCAGAGGCTGACTTAGGGGATCCCTCCGATTTCTCGAGGTCGGTGTCTGACGTGAGAGACTCATCTTGGGAATCTATGTACCTCCTCTTGCACGTTCTCTTTCTGGGTGGCTCCTCAGGCAAGAACTCTGAGGGGCCCTCAGAAATATGGGGACCACTTGTGGGGGTACCCTGAGGCCTTGGGGCTCTGCTGTCAAGAGATAGAGGGCGATCAGAGACCTGCACCGGTGCTGTAGGGGACAGAGTGACCGAACCGTATGATGCCACTGATGACCTGCCCTGCATGCTCCGCATGGCCTCGAAAGCTGGTCCTCCTGGGTCCGAAGATCGACCAGCCATGAAAGACCTCGGATCAGAAGGGACCAGGTCCGAAGCTGAGACTGGAGTCAAGCTTCCCCGCACCGAAGCACCGAGAAGGAGACTAGGAGAAGAGAGGTGTCCTGAAGCCCCCCCCTTGGGTCCGACCGAGGAATCCAGAGTTCTGAACCCCGTGAATGGCGCCGATGGGGTCAGAGCTGACATCAGAACTGATAAGCCAGGAGGGGCTGTCGGAACCGACCTAGGGACATCAAACGGAGCCAAGCACTCTGGCTCCGAAAGCTGAGATGCGCTCGGAGGAGGAAGTATCGATGTAGGTAGAGGGACCAGCTCCGGAGCCGACTGGGTCTAAGCCAAAAACAATTTGGCCAGTACCAGTGACTGAAGAAGTCTCTGCACCACTCTATCGACGTCCACATCTGATAAGGTCCTGGAGGATTTAGAGGATAGGGAAGGAGATTGAGACCTCCTCTCTGAAGGAGACCTGCGAGGAGGAGATATGGGCCTAATGCTAGGCGACCGGCTCTGAACAGACTTTGAGAGAATAGGAGCCGAGGCAGGTTCCATAGAAACTGATAATTCCTGTGGCCCTGAGGACAATGGAGCCGAGGATGTCATAGAAGATTTATCTGTTTTCTCTGGCGGCTCCGAGGATTCTGATGGAGCCGGGGATCGTTTTTTAGCCTTAGAAGACTTAGGTTTTGATGGAGAAGACTTAAAGCTGGAAGCACTCTCCAAACCCTCCTTGAAGGAGGGTTTCAGAAGTCCCTTCAAAATCAATTTTGTTCTTCCTTTCCTGAAGAACACACGGGCTAAAAGCATGACAAAAACTACACGATTCCTGAAGGTGAATCACTCCCAGACAGTACACACAAACAGAGTGTCCATCAGTGATAGACATCTTATAACTGCACATCGTGCACTTTTTAAAGCCCGAGGGCTTATGCTCCTTAGTATCTTTAGACATAGTCACTACAAAAACTGAGTCACTAACCCAACAACCAGACCAACGATCAACCAGCCACAAGCGCAGAAAACAGAACAAACAGACAGTACACCACAAAGACCTCTAACTTAAATGGTCCTAGAAGACAAGGAAAGAGGGAAGACTAGTTCCTCTAAATTAAACGGTCTTAGCCCAAGGGAAGTTAAGTTAGCACACATAGGAAAGCGAGGGGACAGACTAGGTCCTCTAACTGAAAAGGGCCTAGCCCATTGGAAACAGCTAGTGGGATACCACAAGAAACACGCTAATACAAGAAAAAAACAACTTTTCCACAAAACAGTTCAAAGATACACACACAAATTTATTTATTTATTTATATTTTTGATTTTATTTATCCACTGGGCCAAGCATTTGCCCAGAAGGCCCAGGAGAAAAAGGGAGAAAACAATACAACAATGAAACATTACATAATAAATACATAATTAAATAATAAAAACAAGAAGAGAGTAAGATTCAAAGGAAATACAATACAAAAAATGTGCAAAAAGCATAGCAAGCAAACATATAATGAAGCAAAAATGCATAAAAAAAAATAAAAAATAGTTTTTTTTTTTTTTTTTTTTTTTAAAAAAAGTTGAGTCAGGAGAAAAGAAAGAATGTCATGAAAAAAAATGGATGTGAGAGGGCCAGGAAGTGCAGAGTTCAGGGAAATAGCAATATAGCTATGAAAATAGTTTTTTTTTGCAAAACTTCTCTGCTATAAAGATGAAAAGAATACTTAGCCACAGCCAAGAGTGAGACCACGTCGAGCTACACGAGTGGCAAACGAGATCTGGGGATAGAGAGCAGTGCAGCATGGGATACCATCTTAGCCCAGCAAATTGAAAGACTTCGAACTAAAGTATGGCCGAGTCAGAGCTGACATTCGGCTCCGAACCCACGGGTAAGAATGTAGGCGAGATTGGACTACATAACATCAACTGATCAGTTTTCCTAAAATCTTTGGTTCTACGTAAATAGAAGCAGAATTGTCTGTGCACATCTAATTGGTGGAGCTTGTATTCTGCCTTGTTGCCATGATTGGGGAAAAATACTGGCAGCTCAACAGATTGGTTTAGATTAGTTTGAGAACACACTTTAGGTAAAAAGGATGGGTTAGTGTCAAGAGATGCTCTATCCTTATGGAAGATCAAGTAAGGAGATTTGATTGATAGGGCTTGCAATTCTGAGACTCTCCTTGCAAAAGTAATGGCCACTAACAAAATTGTTTTCCACGACAGAAATATGAGATTACATGTTGATGAGGGCTCAAAGGGAGATAAAGTTAGAAATGACAGAAAAAAATTCAAATCCCATGGTGATAGAGGCTCTTTAATGGGAGGTCGTAATAACCAAGTACCTTTTAAAAATGCTTTGCACAGTCTGTGTGATATCAAGTTAGGAGTCTAGTCACCTATATGAAAACTAAAAATTGCAGCTAATTGGACTTTAATAGTAACTGCAGCGGAACCTTGTTGAAAGAGCTCTGCCAGGTATTCAATAGAGCTAACTGGGGCAGAGAATGGATCAATGTCTTTTGTTGCAGCCCAGTATGAGAACCTCCTCAATTTACTGGTATATAACTTCCTGGATGAAGCCTTGGGTGAAAATACTAAGATATGTTTCACTGCCAGTGTGAAATTATGAAGCCTGACTAAACTTGGAACTGGTGCAGCCACACTGTCAATTTGAGAGTTTGGAGAGTTTGGAGGGAGGGGTGGGGTGTTCCAGACATATGACTCAGAAGGTCTGGAACTGGGTCCAGAACCCATGGTTCCTCCTGAAGATGAGGCTAGAGGAAGAGAAACCAAATCTGACGAGGCCAGTATGGCCCAATGAGAATTAGCCTGTTTCCCAATGACTTGGCTTTCTGTATGATTTTGGGTATTAGAGGAAAGGGGGGAAATGCATAAAGAAGTCCCGGGGGCCAATCGTGTACAAGTGGGTCCCTTGGTGATTCCCCCGGATGGGGGACTAGGGCAAAGTAGCTACTGCATTTGGCATTCATGGGTGTTGCGAAGAGATCGCAGCAAGGCTGGCCCCATTTCCAGAAACTAATCTCTGTTATCTCTTGTTTTAGGGACCAATCGTGAGGCATGAGTATTGCACTGTTGAGTCTGTCTGCTATCACACTGGTTTCCCCGGAATGTGCATTGCTACTAGAAAGCATCGGGAAGATGTAGCCCATTGCCATACTCTGAGTGCCTCTCTGCAAAGGGGATAGGATTTGGTTCCTCCTTGCTTGTTTGTGCACCAGACCACCGACATGTTGTCTGTCTGAACTGCAACTGTTCCTAATGGAAGAGAGTCCTGAAGTGCTTGCAATGCCAAGAGCACTGCTCTCATCTCTAAGGACACTGATGTGCAAATGGGCCTCGTGCTCCTGCCATGTGCCTTGGACCATCCTCCCCAGATAATGTGCCCCCCCCCCCATATCTGGAAGGCATGCAAGGTCACTGTTGCCACAGGTTGTTGTAGGGTAAAGGGGCAACCTAACGTCACTTGACTGGAAAGGAGCCACCAGCGTAGATCCTTCTTGCATGACTCTGGGATTCTGATCTGGTGAGACATGGGAAGTTCTTGAAATGACCATTGAGAAAAAAGGAGCCACTCCAGATGGTAAATCGTTAGTTGTAAGTGTTTTACAAACATAACAGGTACAGGTTTGATTTGATTTGGGGGGGGTAATTGGCTAGGCTGAAAATGGCCCACAAGGGCAGTTAGCCTGGTACTAATCTATGAACCTATGAATTCTCATGTGCATTCGGGCTAGGGGAACTAGGGTTATCATTGCTGTCATGGTTCCTAGAACTTTTAAGACTGTTTTCACTTTTACTTTGGTACTTGACCGAAGACTGGAAATTTGCTGTCTTAGTAGAGAGACTCTCTCCGCAGGTAGCTTTGCCATCATGGAGACAGTGTCGATATCTGCTCCTATAAATGTAATATGCTGACAAGGCAACATGTTTTTAAATTTATTGTTAACCCGAAGTGAGAACAAAGTTGTAATGTGGCTTCTCTTGCTTGTTGTAGTAGATGCCTGGTGGTGGCAGTTAGGAACCAGTCATCTAGGTACAGAAACACTTGGAATCTCAGTCGTCTCAAGTGAGCCGTGACTACTACCATGCATTTGGTGAACACTCTGGGTGCTGCAGTGAGACCAAAGGGCAGAGTTCATAATTGGTAATGACTGGCTCCCAACTGGAAGCGCAAATGACTCCTTGTTGGCTTGTCCATTTTTATATGGTAGTATGCATCCTGGAGGTCTATCGAGCACATCCAACTGTCTTTCCCTAAAAAGGGGAGAATAGACTGCAGTGTCACCATTCGGAACTTTGTCTTCTTTATGGATTTGTTTAGTTTACTGAGATCCAAGATGAGTCTCCAGTCCCCTGTTCATTTTGGCACTAAAAAGAATCTTGAGTAAGTTTTGAATCCTATTTGGTCTGTGGGGACTATTTGGATGACTCTTTTGTCCAGCAACTTTTGAATCTCTACAGTTGCCTGTTTCCTTTGACTGGGTGAAACGTCTGGGATTTTTCTAATGTGTGGAACAGGAAGGCAAAAGGGGATGGAATAAACTCTGGATATTATATTTTTTGTGATCTCTAGCCAGGCTTCAGGGTACAAAGATAAACGCCCAACGACTGCCTCCAGAGAGGGCAGGTGGGCCTCCTTTCAGGAGTGCTGGAAGGGTCGGCTGTGAAAGGAATCATGGTCACCCTGATCTTGCAGACCCCCTCTTCCACGTGGATGACATCTACCATTACTACTTCCCCCTCTGCCCCTGGGGAAGAATTCACCTCATGCATCTTCAAAAACTCCCTGGGATTTTTTGAACCACATTTTACCACCCTTCTACCCTTAGAATAGGGTCTGGAAGGTATGCAAAAACGTACTCCAATGGCAGAGGGAATTTTTCCTTCCTGCTCACATCTGGTGAGTGTGTCTTTGACTTTTGTTCCAAAGAGTGAGGAACCACTGAAAGGGGCATTGACAATGGTAGACTTGAATGGTTCCACAAAGTTACACAAGCACATCCAGGAGTGTCTCCTTAGGGAAACTCCTGAACCCGCTGCCCTACTCGCTCCATCCGCTGCATAAGAAATCAGTCTCATGGAGGAGTCCACTATGGAGTTTAAGGTGGACGGATGACAGGATACCTTATCTGAGACCCCTGAAGCTGATGTACCTTGAGGAGCATCTCCTAACTCTTTCAGGAGATCTCTCTGAAGTCTAGTGAAGTGCGTTAGGTACTTTAGCAATCTAAGGGAAAAAGCCACTGACGAAAAAATACGCTTCCCATACCTGTCCATCATTCGACACTCCTTGTTCAGTGGATGGACAGATGAGGACGTTTCTGACAGTTCCTTCTTAGTGGCTGCTGCCACCACTATAGCATCTACAGGGACACCTTTTGTAAGAAATTATTTGTCAGTTGGAGCTGTAATAAATTTATTTGGCTTCTGAGGGACTGATTCCATTGCATCTGGTGACTCCCACACCTTTTGACTAACTACTTCCATGAGTTCTTCTAAAGGCGGAGACAGCCAGGTGGCTGAAGGTTGAGATTTAAAGGCCTTCAGGTAAACAGACTCCTCAACAGAAGGGTTTATGGGTTTCCAGCTGCCTCTCTATTTAAGGATTTCTAGGATATCTGCAAAGAAGATATTCTCAGAAGTTGACCGTGAGGACCCTCCTGACTCCACGAGGTCAGTGTCCGAGGTGACTGACTCGTCTGGTGAGTCCAGGTGCTTCCTCTTGCAAAGTCTCTTCTGGGGAGCCTCCTCAGAAGGGTATTCTGGAGAGATCTCGGAAGAGTGTTGTTCGCCCAATGGGGCACTCTGACTCCCAGAATTTCCACTGTCCTGTGGTTGGGGTGGTGCTGAGACAGAAGCTGGTGCTTTAGGGGGAAGAATGTCAGTACCTTTGTGTAGAGCTGTAAGGGGGGACAGCACACTCCTCATCAGCTCAAAAGCTGTTCCCCCAGGCTCCAAGGACACCTCCGCTTCCGAAGAAGCAGAGGGAATCCCCAGCATCAAGGAGGCCGGCTACAGACCCGATGTAGGAGCTGACCTGTGCCAAAGCCCCAAGAGGCATGGTTGGAACTGAAGAGTCTCAGGTCCAAGTGTCCCCTCCAGACCCGACCGGAGGGCTTCAGCTCCTAGACATCCTGGACGGCACTGAGGATGTCGGAGCAGACAACAGTTCCAAAATCAGAGGAACTGAACAGAGGAATGCAGAAGCCCTCTTACACTAAGTTTGTTTTTCCTCTCTATTAAAACCCTAGAGCTAAAGGAATGGCAGAAGGTACACCTTTCTTGTAAGTGAATGGTTCTGAGACAGTACATGCAGATACTATGACCATCGGTCAAGGACATTTTCTGGGAGCACTTCTGACATTTTTTAAACCCAGATGGCTTTTTTCCTTTTGGTCTTTAGACATTATGGCAAAGTGAACAACAAGCTACAACTATTTTTTGTCAATGAAATAGAACTATAACACATTGCAATTCAAACCACACTCTGAAAAGATTATACAAGTATATAAACTGCACACCACACTAATATCTAAAGTTTTGGAAATTCTGCAAAGGAATCTTAAACAACCTGCTAGAAGGGAAGGAAGTTAGCTTTACCCTCTAACTTAAACAGGCGCTTGGCCCTCTAACTTAAACGGGTACAACAAAACCCTAAAAGGAAATTTATATGGGATACGAGAAAATGGCCTGACGAAAGAAGCGACAGCCAACCACAAAGCAAAAAATGGCGATATATATATATATATATATATAAACACGAACAGCAAATGTGAAAAAACACACTATAGGATAATATATGTAACTAACTAACTAACTAATATTGAGACAAATTACAAGTAAATATAAGTTTTTAAGAAAAAACTCCAACACTTAGCCAAGGTCAAGAAGAAGAACGCCTGATCTGTTTACGTGGTAAACGAGATCTGGAGAATTACACCACTGCATGATGGGACAGGTATTCAGCCACGAGCCAAGCGAAAGACTTCGAGATTTAGTATTCGTCCGAGTCGGAACCGAGAATCAGCTCCGAACCCAACAAGTAAGAATGAAGGCAAGATAGGACAACATAACATTAAACGTTTTAAGTTCTTTTAACCTGTCTATATACGTACAACTATCATTATTAGGCATTTGTCTAGTCAGGATGTAATAGACGAGACTTCATGGGTTCTGTTCAAGCAGCTTTATTATGTACAAACACATCAGGATTGAGACTCAATAACTTTTAACTTTATTAAACTTATATGCAAACTAGTTATTACACTTACACATGCTCACTCTCTGGCTGCACTCTCAAAATAGCACTGAAGCTAGCATGTGCCTGCTATTTATATGTACGTTCAGTCCTTGAAATGCTTCTTAAAGATACAGTACACATGCACTGTTCTACAACCTCCCTCTTTGAGAAATAGGTTATGCAATATTGACAATATCAGTTGACATGCCATCAATGCAAATAATTCTTTGTCATGCAATTATACAGAACTAGATACACATATATACAATCAAGTCTAGGTCACTGTGTATTTCAAACGACCAAAATGTGTGACATAAAATTTAGAATCGGAATTAACAACTGGGACTGTCTCTGCTGAATGCTCAATCTTAGGAACATCAGGAACATCATCAGGAATGGAAGTAGAAGCTAAGACACGTTCTGCAAAAGGAACATTGTCCGAATTGTTCTGAGATCTAGAGTCTGTATCACAGGAACAATGCTGCAATATCGATTCTGTTACAGGAGGAAGATGTCTACCATTTCTCCTGTACTCCACACCCTCAGATTCTCCAAAGTAAGATCTCGGCTTGGTACATATACCTGTTACTTGGCCAATCTGGTTGAAACCTTTTGCCGTTTGTATCCTCACTGTCACTCCTTTCAACAGCCAAAGAACTCTGCTTGATTTATCATTGCTCGACTTCAGGAAAGAACCCTTCCTGAATAATTGGGCTCTACTGGTTTTCTTGTTCTTAGCTTTAGGCCTCGACAAACAGGAACTAATAGGCAATTTTGTTCTGGTTTACCTGGACAGAAGTCTCTGAGCAGACGAGCCAAGTATATCGTCACGGGGTATGTTTCTGAGACTGAGTAAATTCAAAAAGACATCAGTATTGTAATGCTTTGACCTTTCAAGTAATTGCTTTGCGCTCTGTAGTGCACATTCAGCTAGTCCATTTGACTGTGGATATTCTGGACTACTAGCAACATGTATGAAGTCTCATTCTCTCACAAATTTCTGAAACAACTGACTAGTAAACTGAGTACCATTGTCAGAAATATCTTTGTGTGGACTACCATGGACTGAGAAATGATGTTTCAACTTAGTGATAAAAGCAGTAGACGTCAGGTTAGGTAGTAAATTGATCTCAAACAAGTTTGACCAAGATTCTACCAATACTAACTAATGCTGACTGTTCCTCCAGAATATATCAGTGGCTACTGTTGACCAAAGTAGTTTCAGAACTTGACTTGCTGAAGTGGTTCTCTTTGCAAATAAGGTTTAATTATTTATTTATTTTATTTTACATTTATTTACTGGGAAAGTCCGACTGGACACAGGTCCATTTTCAGCGGAGGCCAGGGGAGAAAAGCTGCAAATACAGTAGAATACAACAGATGCACACTGACAAGATAAATCATACAGGAATTCTTTACAATTGAGCATGCTTAGCAAAAAATAACATTTTTTTTGTAATAGCTAAGAGTGAGTAAATGCTAAAATCGCCAAGAGTGAGTACTATGTAGATTTTTTTTTCAAGTCATTACCAACATGGGAAACTGGTGTTCCACATCAGAGGTCAATTCCTCGTTGGTCAGATCCGACCACAAGCTAATCAGCCTAGACAGCCACATTCCACCCCCACCCCCAATTAGGGAAACCATCATAAAAAACTTCTCCAAAGCCAACTTCACACTTCTTAAGACAGAAGTGGCAAACTTCATGACACCAATGCAGACGGACAATAAAGGTATGACTGCTGAATCCTACGCAAATGCACTTTATAAGCACTTACACGAGTGCATGGATCATTCTATCCCTAACAGAACCAAGATGTTATCTTCCAAAAAAAGGAAGCCAATCTGGTGGTCCTCTGCCACAAACAAACTCTACAACAGAAGAAAGAAACTGTTGCAAAAAAGAGTAAAATCCCATGACTGGAGGAACTCCCCGGTCAACCTCAGTAAGAAGCTGAGATCCCTCATAAAATTCTCTAAAGCTAGTTACGAAAACAAAATTACCACTGACTCGAAAGACAACCACAAAGCATTCTATAGCTATGTCAAGAATCTCAATGGGAACACTCAGATCTGCTCTGAGTTACAGCACAATGGCACTAAATATACAGAACCAACTGATATTGCCAACATCCTAGCAGATAGGTTCGGTGCTAACTTTACCCCCCTCTCACCCCCTGGAGGGCCCATCTGTATACCGGAAGAATGCAAAGTCCCTATAATCACGGCTGCACAGGTAAAAAACACACTCTCCAAAGCCAAGAACACAGCATCCATGGGACCTGATAATATCCCAGGCTGCATTCTACACGAACTACAGAATGAACTGGCACCCTACCTAAGTACCATGTTCAATCATAGCCTCACCTCAGGCTTTGCACCCACTGAATGGCGCACTGCAATGGTTATCCTACTCCACAAAGGGGGAGCCACGACGGACCCTGGGAACTACTGCCCCATTAGCCTGACGAGCCTGGTCTGCAAGGCCATGGAATGTATCATCGTGGAACTCATAAACAAAGACATTGGTAATCTCCAAACTCTGGACCCTACCCAGTTTGGATTTGTAAAAGGCAGATCATGTCTCCTAAACCTGATTGACTTCTTTGAAGCAGTCACCAAAGCCATAGATGAGGGTAAAATGGTTCACACAGCTTATCTAGATCTCGCCAAGGCTTTCGACACCATCCCCCACTCTGGAATTATAGATAAGCTCACTAAACTAGGTATAAATCCCTATGTCACAAGATGGGTTGCTAACTGGCTCACTAACAGAACCCACACTGTGAAAGTAGCGGATTCCAAATCCGACTTCAGACCAGTGACATGTGGAGTACCACAGGGTTCAGTCCTGGGTCCTCTCCTGTTTGGTATCTAATTCTCTGAAGTGCAGGCTAACACAGAAGGTCTTTGGCTAACAAAGTTTGCAGATGACTGCAAACTAGGAGCCATAATCGAAACTCCTAACAATGTGGACAAACTACAAAAGGGCCTCACTGAGACAGATACCTGGTGTCAAAGCATTGGCCTGAAGCTCAATGCCAAAAAGTGTATTGTCATCCCCTTTGGTAAAAACTCTGTACCCATGAACTACCACATAGCTGGTAGTCTACTTAATACCGAAAATGTGATAAGAGACCGTGGGACACAGGTGGACAGTAGTCTCTCCTTTGATAATCACATCACCACAGTGGTCAGGAAATCCTTCTACGTGGCTCATCTCATCAGAAAAGGATTCTCATCCAGAAAAAAAGAGGTCATTGTTCCTCTCTACTCATCACTCATTAGACCCATTATAGAGTACAACGCCCCTTTTGGTATGTACCTCACAAGACATCTACAACAACTGGAAAGACCACAGAAATACCTCACAAAGAGGATTACTGGCCTCAAACAAATGCCCTATGCAGACCGTCTCAAAAAACTACAGCTTTACTCCATCGCATATCGCCTACTCAGGGGCGATCTCTGCCTAACATACAAAGCTATGTCAAACCCAGAGCTGTTGGACATGCTCCACTTAAAGAAATCCCAATCCCTCTGAGCTACACGCTCTAGGGACCTAAACCTTGTCACCACAATAAACAGAACATGCTGGAGGGATAGATTCCTGTTCCAGAGACTTCCCATACTGTGGAACAGACTACCTATCTATGTCAAAAAGAGCTCCTCATTAACACTCTTCAAGAAAAATCTTGATGATTGGATGGGAAATGGGAAATTCACCCCAGGGATCACTTCTGTGGCTCTGCTCAACAGGGGCGCAGGAAAATAATTTTCTTGGGTGGCAAAAGCCAGGGTACATTTTTTGGCTAGGCTTATATAGGCCCTAGGGCCAATAGCCTAGTACCTACCTATGAACCTATAGGGGCTTTATTCATGGGTACTATTGCATACTGAACATGAGGAAAGTACTTTAGCAATGTCTTTTCCTAGAGAAGGTCAAAATACTAGTTCTCTCACCCTTCTTTTGGTAGATTTGAAACCTGGGTGACCACGATGCAAAATCTGGATGCATTCATGTTGTAAGGAAGCAAGAACAACAATTCTAGGATCTTTGAAAATAATGCCATTTTCCATCAACATCTCATGTCTGTAAGGAAAATAAGCTTGCACTTCAGGTGGTACACTAGATTGCTTTGACGGACATCTAACATTAATGTAGTGGCTGAGCTTTAGCAAAATTGGATCAGTCATTGTATGATCTCAAAGTTCATCAAGTCTTGTGGTAGAAAAATTACACACTTCCATTACGTCAAAGTCAAAATTCTCTGCATCAACCTGTTGTATTTCTGGGTGATTTGGATAAGGTATCAGTCAGATAAAGAAGTTTGCCTTTTGTATCGACCATGTTGAAGTTGTACGTTTTCAATTTGAGCATCACTCTTTGTAATCTCGCTGGAGCTGAATGCATAGGCTTCTTTAGAACAATAACTAGAGGTTGGCGATCAGTTTCAATCTGAATAGCTCAACCATAAATATAATCATGAAACTTTGAACATGAAAATATTATTAGCTCGACCATATATGTAATCATGAAACTTTGAACATGCAAATATTATTGCCAAAATTTCTTTCTCAATTTTAGCGTATTGCATTTCAGTTTGGGTAAGGGTTCTAGATGCATAGGCTACTGCTCTGCCTTCTTGAAGAATAACTGCATTAAGACCAAATTTTGAAGCATCACAGGAAAGAGTTACTGTTTTATTAACATCATAGCATCTTAATGTAGGTGGGGTGGCAATTTTCCACATCAAATGCTCTCTAGTGCTGTTCCAGCCATGACCATGTAACATTTTTGCACGTCACCTCTCTCAAAGGTGCTGTCAGCTCACTGAAGTCTGGTATAAACTTGCCTAAATAGTTGACCATACCAAGAAAATGCTGTAGAGCTTGAACATTATCAGGTGCTGGCATCTCAAGAATAGCTGCTTGCTCAGACAGGTCTGGTCTCAAGCCAGTGCTGGTAAATAAATGACCTACATATGTAACTTCTGGCAGTCTGAATTTGCACTTTAGAGGATTGAGCTTTAAGTTCACTTCACATACTCTTTCTAGAACTCTCTTAAGGTTTCTGTCATGCTCTGCTTCACCGTTGGCTCCAACCAATAAATCATCTACTATTATGGCACAAGGATGACCTGAAAAAATTTGCTCAGTTCCACGCTGAAAGACTTCACTTGCAGAATTTATTCCAAATGGCATCCTTAGGAATCTGTATCTACCAAACAAGGTACTGAAAGTAGTCAGTAATGAGGATTTGCAATCAAGCATACCATGTCAAAAGTAACTTTTTACATCCAAGATGGAAAAAAACAGTGGCATTCGGTATTAGGGCTGCGACTTCTTTGACTGTACACATTGGATGATGCGGTCTCTTTAATGCTTTGTTCAAATCTCTTGGGTCAACACATATTCTGATTTTGTCTGAGCCTTTCTTGTGGGCTACTACGATGGACAACACCCATTCAGTTGGTTCTGTAACTGGACAAATTACACCTTGCTGCACCATTTTATGCACCTGAGCTTTAACTTTATCCTGCATAGCTATTGGAACTTTTCTTGCTGGACTGACCTCTGGGTCTAAACTTCATAGAATACAAAACTGAAAGTTTGCTCAACTTGTTGTTGAAAACATGAGCTCTGAGAAAATGGCTTCAGAAAAATTGGAAATAGGATATGTGCTTATATGATGAACTTCTTTGGTAAAAGAAAGCAGATTCATTCTTAAACTGTCTCTGAGACCCAAATAGTGACTGCACAGGTCTTCGGACTACCCAGAATAACAAGCTTTAACAGCTGATAGCCAAATAACATGAAAGCAGTACTGAGCGCTTGGTTTGAATTTCTTCACCTCCATAAGCAACAAGTTTCGCAATCCTAGCCACATTGAGATGTTCACCAGCTCTTACTTTAGCAAATGTGTCTGCTGACATACTATTACACTTTGAACCAGTGTCTACTTTGAGCTCAGTGGATTTACCATTGACCTGGACAGTACGAAATACTTTGTTCTTTGCCAACAAATTCACTGCATCAACCTTATCACCAATTACTGATACATCATCTACATAGAAAGCAGAACTACAGCTCTCTATATGATCAACTTGCTTTTTTGAGTGACCCTTCTTTATAACTGTGTGAGGTTTACTTGATTTGCAAAACTTTTGAAAATGGTTCCATTTTTTACACTTGTGGCATTGGTGACCAAATGCTAAGCATTTCTCTCTTCAGACCTATGACTGGCACCACAAGTGCGACAGCCAACTATAAAGCTAGATTTGGGTTTTGCTGATTCATGCTTAAACTGCAATGAGCATGCTCCTTTCTTAGAACTTGTTGGAAAACTATGTGGTTTCCCCCAGAGAACCCGCAGGGGCTGTGGCTGCCATGTGCTTAGGTCTGCTTCTGTTTGCCACATGTTGCATGCTGTCTACATTTACTCTGGAGCCTGCCGTAACCATGCTCGTATCACTTGCAAGCATACTTGTGTGCCTTTCTGTAACTTCATGGATCTGACAAATCTCAATAGCTTTGCTTAACTTTAAATC
This sequence comes from Protopterus annectens, assembly GCF_019279795.1. Classification (NCBI taxonomy): domain Eukaryota; kingdom Metazoa; phylum Chordata; order Ceratodontiformes; family Protopteridae; genus Protopterus; species Protopterus annectens. The sequence goes on along the minus strand of NC_056729.1, from coordinate 1,507,120,666 downwards.
ACTGTCACAAAGCAAAATCTTTCTCATAGCAGCACTATTAATACCACACACAAGCCTGTCCTTTATCAACTCATCTTTTAAGTCACCAAACTGACACATCTTAGCTTTGTTTCTCAGGTCAGTAATATAAGCTGCAAATGTTTCCCCTGGTTTCTGAAATCTTGTGTAAAACAAATGCCTCTCTAATGTAATATTTGTCTGGGGGTTACACATTGCTCTGAATTTCCACTTCAAACACTTGGGGTTTTCCCTTGATTTAGCCTGTACAACAATATGGTGTTTTTCACCTTCTCCCTCATTTACTGCTGGTGCATACACAAATGAATGTTCTCTTTCAATGGCCTCTGACCTAGCTAGGTTTAACAAAATGAATGTCCTGGTGTGTGCATCTTTGTCAGAATAAGCTGCTTGTATAAAAATATCATAATCTTGCTCAAATATTCTCCAATTCTCTTTAATATTCTGATCAAACACAAGTGGTGAGGGCTTTCGAAATCCATCTGCCATATTAACACATATCAGTGAGGGGTTTTGCAAATATGCACGAACACACACACATACACATATGCCAGAAATGTATACCAGTATTCATAACTATGCCCAATAGCACAACAAGCCTCTGAATAACTGAACTTTGCAAAATAAGTCGCTCGGACACTGCAACACTCTTGAAATTACTGTACTGCAAAATCACCTCTTATCAGTGTAAAAAACATTTCAAAATAACTGCATTGTGCGAATGAATTGGGCAGAAGCTCAAACTACGAAACATTTCAAAGTAACTGCACTTTGCGAATAAACAGTACACGGCACACTGAAACTTCTCCAAAATGGCGGTACTTTGCTAGATAATTCTTGACAGTGCAAGAAACAATCTGTAATGGCGGCACTTTGTGAATGGACACACCCAGCACAAGAAACTTTTCAAAATGGCTGTACTTTAACTGTACTCCACGAAACATCTGCACTTTGCATACAAATAAACTCTTCAGAATACATGCACAGTAATAAGTACACACTGTAAGCACTTTTACATACTTTGAGATACTTCGAATAACTCTAGTTGCCTTGCTTTATTTACCCTTAACGTGCCCTTTTTGCCCTTATTATATTTGTTTTGTTCGTTTAATCTCTTTTTATGCCCATTATACTTTTCTTGTGCTCATTTTACTCTAAACATGTCCGTTTTGCTTTAAATATGCTCGTTTTGCCTTAAACATACCCGTTTTGCAATTCTGAGGTAATACCAAACCCCTTCTGTACTTTTCTGAAGACAGGCACTGGGAGGCAGTGAAGAGTTTCCGAATAGCTGGGTAACCACAGCAGAGCTAGTAAGGGAGATTGCTAGAAAGGTGCTTGGTGTGACATCTGGACATAGGAAGGAGGACAAGGAGACCTGGTGGTGGAATGAGGAAGTACAGGAGAGTATACAGAGGAAGAAGCTGGCGAAGAAGAAGTGGGATTGTCAAAGAGATGAAGAAAGTAGACATGAGTATAAGGAGATGAGACGCATGGCAAAGAGAGATGGTGAAGGCTAAGGATAAGGCATATGGAGAGTTCATAGGTTCATAGGTTCATAGGTTCATACTAGGCTATCTGCCCGAGGGCATTTACAAGCCTAGCCCATCGTTTTGTGGCTTACGCCACCCCTTTAGTATGGGGAACTATACCATTATTTTGCTGTGCCTCTGTCGAGCAGTGACACTGAGGTAATCCCTGGGGTATATCTGCGATCTCCCATCCATTGGTCAAGATTTCTCTTGAACAAGGCCAGCGAGGTGCTCTGCCTCACATGTGCCGGGATTTTGTTCCACAGCATAGGGAGTCTTTGGGTGATGAATCTATCCCTCCAGCACGTCCTATTAATAGCCGTGTCAAGGTTTAAGTCTCCCGCCTTGTGGCTCTGATGGATCTAGATTTTTGAGGTGAAGCATATTCATCAAATCTGGGTTTGACATGGCCTTGTATGTTAGGCAAAGGTCACCTCTGAGCAAGATGGCGACTGAATAGAGCTGGAGTTCTTTCAGTCGGGCAGCATAGGACAGATTTTTGAGACCCTTTATCCTTTTGGTGAGGAACTTTTGTGGCCTCTCCAGCTGCTGCAAGTGTCGGGTCAGATACATTCGAATGGGGCATTGTACTCAATCATTGGTCTGATGAGTGATGAGTAAAGGGAGACTATGACCTCCCTTGATCTAGATGAGAATCCCTTCATGATAAGGTGGGCAATGTAGAAGGTCTTCCTAACTACTTTAGCTACATGGGTGTCGAATGACAGACTACTATCAACCTGGGTCCCCAGGTCCCTGATAACTTCTTCTGTGCTCAGTGGATTGCCACCTATTTGGTAGCTAGGGGTAACCTTGTTTTTCCCGAAGGGTATGACTATGCATTTTGGCATTTAACTTTAGGCGTGGCTCTGGCACCAGTTATCCGTTTCTGTGAGACCCTTCTGAAGGATATCTGTGTCAGATGTGTTTTCTACTATGGCGCCCAGTTTGCAGTCATCTGCAAACTTTGTCAGCCATAACCCTCCTGTGTTTGCTTGTACTTCGGAAAAGTAGATGCCAAACAAGAGTGGGCCCAGGACTGAGCCCTGTGGGACACCACTTGTGACAGGCTTTGAGGCTGACATGGCGCCAGCAACTCTGACCCTGTGGGTTCTGTCACTCAGCCAGTTTGCAACCCATCTTGTGATGTATGGGTTGACATTCAAGCTGATGAGTTTTCAATGATACCGAGTGGGTATTGTATCGAAGGCCTTAGCCAGATCGAGGTAGGCTGTATGGACTGCCTTTCCCTCATCAATGGCTTTGGTGACTGTTTCAAAAAGTCAACCAAGTTTAAAAGGCATGATCTGCCTTTGACAAAGCCAAACTGGGTTGGATCCAAAGTCTGCAAATTCCCTATGTCTTTATTTATGAGGTCCATTATGATCCTCTCCATGGCTTTGCAGATAAGGCTTGTCAAGCTAATGGGCCGGTAATTTCCAGGGTCGGTGGAGGCACCGCCTTTGTGAAGTGGTACCACAGTTGCAGTGCGCCACTCCTGGATAATATCCAGAGGTAAGACTTTGATTAAACAGCTGTCCTAGCTGTGGGTTTAATTCCTCATTGAGTTCATGGAGCAAACAGCCGGTGACACCATCAGGTCCCATGGATGCTGTGTTTTTTGCTTTGGAGAGAGCAGTTCTCACTTGGGCTGGCGATGTTTCGGGCGCTGCAATCCTTTGGTATAGATATCTCTCCTTTTGGCGGGAGAAGTTTGCACTGAACCTGTCAGCCAGTATGTTGGCAATGTCTGTAGGATCAGTAATCTTCACATCATTTTGAACTAGCTCTGAGCATATCTGGGAGTTTCCTCCCAGGTTTCTAACATAGCTAAAGAAGGCCTTATGATTGTCTTTTGAGTCTTTAGCTATTTTTCTCTCGAAATTTGCTTTGGATGATTTTATGAGAGCTCTTAGTTTTTTACTTATAGTGATCAAGGGTGTCTTACCTTTTAAGGATTTTGCTCTATCTTCTAGTAGCTTCCTCCTTTTGTTGTAGAGTTTGTTTATGGCTGGGGTCCACCAGACTGGACGCTTGCCTTTTGTACAAAGAGTCTTTGTTTTGCTTGGGATTGCCTTATCCATGCAGTCCTGCAGGTGCTGGTAGAAGGCATTTGTAAGTGATTCAGCGGCTTGAGAGAATAAGAAGTTATGTACTTACCATAATGTTCCATGTTAGTTGTCTTCTTCTCGCCTTCTTTCTTGCTGTATGGGTTTGAAGCTGATCTTCGGCTCCGACCCGGCCTATACTATAGCTCGAGAGCTATTTTTACCGGCTCGAGGCAGCCCTATATCCCACAATACCATGCGCTAACTCCCCAGATCTCGTTGACAGCTAACACATAGTATAGTTTTATTGTTACCAAAAAATAAACCATTATATAAAAATACGGTCTTCCTGCAGGTAATACTCATGATACGGAGAACCCTGAATAACTATGTATCATGAAAGAGAAGGACTCAGAGACCTTCAAGTCTGTCCAGGCTAGGGGGCAGGAGGGAGGGACGCAAGAAAGAAGGCGAGAAGAAGACAACTAACATGGAACGTTATGGTAAGTACATAACTTCTTAATGTTAAGTTGTCATTCTCACCTTCATTCTTGCTGGATGGGACAGCGTCCCTAGCACCTTGGTCCTGGGTGGCTCAATGGAACAGACTCCTGAGTACGGTGGAACCAAAGTCAGCTCTATTTCTGGAGGCTATATCAAAGTTTGTAATGGGTAATAAAAGTATGTTGAGAAGCCCATGTAGCTGCTGCACAAATGGCATCTAATGGTAACCTTGCTTGAAAGGCTGTTGAGGTTGATAGTGGCCTGGTTGAATGAGCCTTAGGTCTTGAAGGAAGTTGTTTGTGTCTCAACTCGTAGACAAAGGTAATGATGGATGCTAACCATCTGGAAAGAGTTACCTTTGATACTGGAAGTCCTTTCTTTCCTTCAGCATAAGAGAGGAAGAGCTGTTCTGACTTTCTGAATTGTTTTGTCCTGTCTAGATAATACCGCAGTTGACGATGAACATCCAAGGAATGTAGTTTCTGTCCAGCCCTGTTTGAATAATTTGGGAAGAAAACAGGCAAATCAATAGTGTGGTTCAGATTTGATTCAGACGGAACTTTTGGTAGGAAGGAAGGATTCATTCTGAGAGCTACCCTGTCTTTATGAAAAACCAAATAAGGGGGACGGGCAGACAAGGCCTGAAGTTCCGACACCCTTCTGGCAGATGTTATAGCCACCAAAAACAGAGTTTTCCAAGAGAGAAGCTTGAGGGAACAAGAAGCTGCAGGCTCAAAGGGAGGGAGAATTAATGAAGTTAACACTAAATTTAGATCCCATTGTGGAGGAGGATCCTTAATGGGAGGTCTGAGCAAGAAGATGCCCTTGAGGAAAGCTTTACAGAGTTTATGTGATATAATATTGGTATCCGAGAGCCCTACATGAAAATTGGCAATAGCCGCTAGTTGTACTCTGATAGTTGCCGACGACGACCCTGAATGAAAAAGCTCTGCCAGAAAATCTAGAACTTTATGAATTGGTGCATTAAAAGGATCTAAGGACCTAGCTTCTGCCCAGAATGAAAAACGTTTCCATTTGCTCGCATAAGTCTTCCTAGTATTGGACTTATGAGAGGCAAGAATGATATCACGGATAGGAAGAGAAATAAAGGGAAGCCTGGCTATGGTTGGAAGTGGAGCAACCAAGCTGTGAGGTTGAGGGACTGAAGAGACTGGTGCAGCTTGCCCGTCAGATGGGTCAAAAGGTCTGGAAATGGTTCCAGATGCCAGGGCTGTTCCAGTAGATGACGGTGCAGGAACAGAAACCATACTTGTCGAGGCCAGTACGGCGCAATGAGGATCATTTTGGATCTCATTGCGGTTGCTTTCTGAATTAACTGCGGAATCAACGGAAAGGGGGGGGGGAGCATATAGAAGACCCTGAGGCCAATCGTGGACAAGAGCGTCTCTGGGGGGATGGCCTGGTAGAGGGAAGAGTGTGAAGAAATCGAGGCACTTGCTGTTTTGAGGTGTTGCAAAAAGGTCGCAGCAAGGCTGGCCCCACTTCTGGAAAATTCTCTTTGCTACCGCTTGATTTAGAGACCACTCGTGAGGCATGAGAATTGTTCTGCTCAGTCTGTCTGCTATGACGTTGGACCTCCCGGGGATGTGCGTTGCTATCAGAAACCGCTGAGAGGAGATCGCCCACTGCCAAAGTCTGAGTGCTTCTCGACATAGGGGGTAGGACTTTGTTCTGCCCTGCTTGTTTATGTACCACACTACAGACATATTGTCCATTTGAACTGCTATAGTCCCCGTGGGAAGATAGTCCTGAAGGGCTTGCAACGATAAAAGCACTGCTCTCATCTCCAGGACATTTATGTTCAGGTGGCATTCTAATTGTTGCCATGTGCCCTGGACAGTCCTGCCCTGATAGTGCCCCCCCCCCACCCGATCAGGGAGGCATCCGTTGTCACTGTGGCAACTGGAGGGGGAAGAACAAAGGGTCTGCCTGAAGAAGTTGAGGGGAGACCATCCACCAGGAGAGGTGTTTTTTGCAAGTTGGGGTTATCAAAATGTTGTGAGTCATTGGGAGCCGTTGAAAGGACCACTGAGAAAAAAGCATCCACTGGAGAATTCTCATGTGGAAGCGGGCTAAGGGGAGAAGGAGAATCGCTGCCATGAGGCCTAATGTTTTCAGTACTAACTTGACTTGAATTCTGTTGGACTGAAACAGAAACTGAACATTCCGCCGTATGTCTGTCACTCTCTGAGGTGATAATGTTGCAGACATTTCTGTGGTGTTTAACATGGCACCTATGAAGTTTATACATTGACAAGGCGACAAGGAGGATTTTGCGAAATTTATGGAAATACCTAGTTTGTTGCAAATGCGAATGGTGTAATCCCTGGCTATGATAAGATGCTGCTTGGTGGTAGCGGTAATGAGCCAGTCGTCTAAATATGGAAACACCTGGAATCCTTTTTGTCTCAGGTGAGCCGTGACCACTGCCAAACATTTGGTGAACACCCGGGGGGCTGTGGTGAGACCAAAGGGCAGGGCTCTGAATTGGTAATGACTGGCTCCCAGCCGGAAGCGGAGAAACCTCCTGGAGCGCCTGTGTATCTTTACATGATACGCGTCCCGAAGGTCTAACGAGCACATCCAGTTGTTTCTGCCCAAGAAGGGCAGAAAGGACTGCAGTGTTACCATCTGAAATTTTGTCTTCTGCACAGACTTGTTCAGTCTGTTGAGGTCCAAAATGGGTCTCCAGTCCCCTGTCTTTTTTGGTACCAAAAAGAACCTGGAGTAAATTCCGGATCCTAGCTGGTCTGCTGGGACTGCCTGGATGACTCTTTTTTTCTAACAGCTTTTTTATCTCTAGCTGTGCCTGACCCTTTGTGGGTGGTACATCTGGGAGGGTCTCGGTTGGATCAGAAGGGAAATGAAGGGGATTTTGTAACCCTCGGATATGATAGACTGTACCCATTTGTCTTGAGAGAGGGATTGCCAGGCTTCTGGGTACAGAGATAATCTTCCCCCGACTGCCTCCGAAGGTGGACAGTCAGGCAGCTTCTCAGGGATGCTGAAAGGGTTGGTCAGGGAAGGATTCCCTGGAACCCTGGTTCTGTGGACCCCCTCTGCCCCTGGGGTGGCATCTATTATTGTTCCCCCCTCTGCCTCTGGGGGGAAGTTCACCACGTGCGGCAGGTGCGACTCCCTGTGGTTTGCGGAACCACATCTTTCCACCCTTCTGACCTTTAGGGTATGGTCTAGATGGTGTGGAAAAGTGGACTCCCACGGCAGAAAGAGCCTTACCATCTTGCTCGCACCTGGTGAGAGTATTCTTCACCTGAGGTCCAAACAACTCTGAACCATCAAAGGGGGTGTTGGTGAAGGATGCCTTGAAGGGATCAGCAAAATTACAGAGTCGCATCCAGGCATGACGTCTCAATGCAACACCTGTGCTTGCGGCCCTACTCGCTCCATCGGCTGCATAAGAGATAAGCCACATGGAGGAGTTGGCAATGGAATTCAGGGTAGCCAGCTGGGAGTTAATCTTGTCCTGATACCCCACAGCAGAAGGATCCTGTATGGTTTGACCCAGTTCTTTGAGCAAATCTCTCTGAAGGCGGGAGAAATGACATAAATAGTTCAGCGACTGCATGGCAAAGGTCGCTGAAGCAAATGTCCGCTTACCGTACCTGTCCATAGTCCTGGAGTCTTTATTAGGAGGATGAACAGGTACAGAAGGATCAGCTAATTCCTTCTTAGTGGTGGCTGCTACCACCATAGCATCTACCGAGACACCTTTGGTCAGAAATGGTTTGTCTGCTGGAGCAGAAATAAATTTAGAAGGCCTCCTAGGGGTAGGTTCCATCGAGACAGGAGCTGCCCACGCCTTTCTGGCCACTACTTCCATCAGTGGGTCAAAAGGAGGGGACACCCAGGAGGTGGAAGGGCGAGACCCAAAAGCGTCAAGGTAAACCGACTCGTCCTCGGAGGGTTTGAGGGTGCTCAACCAAAAATTTTGTTTAAATAAAATTATTAGCTCGACCATATGTAATCATGAAACTTTGAACATGCAAATATTATTGCCAAAAGTTCTTTCTCAATTTTAGCGTATTGCATTTCAGTTTGGGTAAGGGTTCTAGATGCATAGGCTACTGGTATGCCTTCTTGAAGAATAACTGCATTAAGACCAAATTTTGAAGCATCACAGGAAAGAGTTACTGTTTTATTAACATCATAGCATCTTAATGTAGGTGGGGTGGCAATTTTCCACTTCAAATGCTCTCTAGTGCTGTTCCAGCCACGACCATGTAACATTTTTGCACATCACCTGTCTCAAAGGTGCTGTCAGCTCACTGAAGTCTGGTATAAACTTGCCTAAATAGTTGACCACACCAAGAAAATGCTGTAGAGCTTGAACATTATCAGGTGCTGGCATCTCAAGAATAGCTGCTTGCTCGGACAGGTCTGGTCTCAAGCCAGTGCTGGTAAATAAATGACCTACATATGTAACTTCTGGCAGTCTGAATTTGCACTTTAGAGGATTGAGCTTTAAGTTCACTTCACATACTCTTTCTAGAACTCTCTTAAGTTTTCTGTCATGCTCTACTTCATCGTTGGCTCCAACCAATAAATCATCTACTATTATGGCACAAGGATGACCTGAAAAAATTTGCTCAGTTCCACGCTGAAAGACTTCACTTGCAGAATTTATTCCAAATGGCATCCTTAGGAATCTGCATCTACCAAACAAGGTACCGAAAGTAGTCAGTAATGAGGATTTGCGATCAAGCATACCTTGTCAAAAGTAACTTTTTACATCCAAGATGAAAAAAAACAGTGGCATTCGGTATTAGGGCTGCGACTTCTTTGACTGTGCACATTGGACGATGTGGTCTCTTTAATGCTTTGTTCAAATCTCTTGGGTCAACACATATTCTGATTTTGTCTGAGCCTTTCTTGTGGGCTACTACGATGGACGACACCCATTCAGTTGGTTCTGTAACTGGACAAATTACACCTTGCTGCACCATTTTATGCACCTGAGCTTTAACTTTATCCTGCATAGCTATTGGAACTTTTCTTGCTGGACTGACCTCTGGGTCTAAACTTCATAGAATACAAAACTGAAAGTTTGCTCAACTTGTTGTTGAAAACATGAGCTCTGAGAAAATGGCTTCAGAAAAATTGGAAATAGGATATGTGCTTATATGATGAACTTCTTTGGTAAAAGAAAGCAGATTCATTCTTAAACTGTCTCTGAGACCCAAATAGTGACTGCACAGGTCTTCGGTCTACCCAGAATAACAAGCTTTAACAGCTGATAGCCAAATAACATGAAAGCAGTACTGAGCACTTGGTTTGAATTTCTTCACCTCCATAAGCAACAAGTTTCGCAATCCTAGCCACATTGAGATGTTCACCAGCTCTTACTTTAGCAAATGTGTCTGCTGACATACTATTACACTTTGAACCAGTGTCTACTTTGAGCTCAGTGGATTTACCATTGACCTGGACAGTACGAAATACTTTGTGCTTTGCCAACAAATTCACTGCATCAACCTTATCACCAATTACTAATACACCATCTACATAGAAAGCAGAACTACAGCTTGCTATATGATCAACTTGCTTTTTTGAGTGACCCTTCTTTATAACTGTGAGGTTTACTTGATTTGCAAAACGTTTGAAAATGGTTCAATTTTTTTACACTTGTGGCATTGGTGACCAAATGCTAAGCATTTCTCTCTTCAGACCTATGACTGGCACCACAAGTGCGACAGCCAACTATAAAGCTAGATTTGGGTTTTGCTGATTCATGCTTAAACTGCAATGAGCATGCTCCTTTCTTAGAACTTATTGGAAAACTATGTGGTTTCCCCCAGAGAACCCGCAGGGGCTGCGGCTGCCATGTGCTTAGGTCTGCTTCTGTTTGCCACATGTTGCATGCTGTCTACATTTGCTCTGGAGCCTGCTGTAACCATGCTCTTATCACTTGCAAGCATACTTGTGTCCCTTTCTGTAACTTCATGGATTTGACAAATCTCAATAGCTTTGCTAACGTTAAATCACTGTCACGAAGCAAAATCTTTCTCATAGCAGCACTATTAATACCACACACAAGCTTGTCCTTTATCAACTCATCTTTTAAGTCACCAAACTGACACATCTTAGCTTTGTTTCTCAGGTCAGTAATATAAGCTGTAAATGTTTCCTCTGGTTTCTGAAATCTTGTGTAAAACAAATGCCTCTCTAATGTAATATTTGTCTGGGGGTTACACATTGCTCTGAATTTCCACTTCAAACACTTGGGGTCTTCCCTTGATTTAGCCTGTACAACAATATGGTGTTTTTCACCTTCTCCCTCATTTACTGCTGGTGCATGCACAAATGAATGTTCTCTTTCAATGGCCTCTGACCTAGCTAGGTTTAACAAAATGAATGTCCTGGTGTGTGCATCTTTGTCAGAATAAGCTGCTTGTATAAAAATATCGTAATCTTGCTCAAATATTCTCAAATTCTCTTTAATATTCTGATCAAACACAAGTGGTGAGGGCTTTCAAAATCCATCTGCCATATTAACACATATCAATGAGGGGTTTTGCAAATATGCATGAACACACACACACATACACATATGCCAGAAATTTATACCAGTATCCATAACTATGCCCAATAGCACAACAAGCCTCTGAATAACTGAACTTTGCAAAATAAGTCGCTTGGGCACTGCAACACTCTTGAAATTACTGTACTGCAAAATCACCTCTTATCAGTGTAAAAAACATTTAAAAATAACTACATTGTGCGAATGAACTGGGCAGAAGCTCAAACTACGAAACATTTCAAAGTAACTGCACTTTGCGAATAAACAGTACACGGCACACTGAAACTTCTCCAAAATGGCGGTACTTTGCTAGATAATTCTTGACAGTGCAAGAAACACTCTGTAAAGGCAGCACTTTGTGAATGGACACACCCAGCACAAGAAACTTTTCAAAATGGCTGTACTTTAACTGTACTTCACGAAACATCTGCACTTTGCATACAAATAAACTCTTCAGAATACATGCACAGTAATAAGTACACACTGTAAGCACTTTTACATACTTTGAGATACTTCGAATAACTCTAGTTACGCCCTGAATGCAATGAGAAGTAGTAGTTATGCCAAAACACAGCACTTTGCCAAAAACATTCAGTTGCCTTGCTTTATTTACCCTTAACGTGCCCTTTTTGCCCTTATTATATTTGTTTTGTTTGTTTAATATCTTTTTATGCCCATTATACTTTTCTTGTGCTCATTTTACTCTAAACATGTCCGTTTTGCTTTAAATATGCTCGTTTTGCAATTCTGAGGTAATACCGAACCCCTTCTGTACTTTTCTGAAGACAGGCACTGGGAGGCAGTGAAGAGTTTCCGAATAGCTGGGTAACCACAGCAGAGCTAGTAAGGGAGATTGCTAGAAAGGTGCTTGGTATGACATCTGGACATAGGAAGGAGGACAAGGAGACCTGGTGGTGGAATGAGGAAGTACAGGAGAGTATACAGAGAAAGAAGCTGGCGAAGAAGAAGTGGGATTGTCAAAGAGATGAAGAAAGTAGACATGAGTATAAGGAGATGAGACGCATGGCAAAGACAGAGGTGGCGAAGGCTAAGGATAAGGCATATGGAGAGTTGTATGAGAGAATGGACATTAAAGAGGGAGAAAAGGACCTGTACCGATTGGCTAGACAGAGGGACAGAGCTGGGAAAGATGTGCAGCAGGTAAGGGTGATAAAGGATAGTGAGGGAAACCTACTCACAAGTGAGGAGAGTGTGTTGAGTAGATGGAAAGAGTAGTTTGCAGGGCTGATGAATGAAGAGAATGAGAGAGAGAGAAGGTTGGATGATGTGGGGATAGTGAATCAGGAAGTGAAACAGATTAGCAAGGAGGAAGTAAGGACAGCTATGAAGAGAAACAGCTATGAAGAAAATGAAGAATGGAAAGGCTGTTGGCCAAGACATACCAGTGGAAGCATGGAGGTGCTTAGGTGAAATGGCAGTGGAATTTTTAACCAGATTGTTTAATGAAATTTTGGAAAGTCAGAGGATGCCTGAGGAGTGGAGAAAAAGTGTTTTGGTACCTATCTTTAAAAATAAGGGTGATGTGCAGAGCTGCAGTAACTACAGAGGGATAAAAATGATCAGTCACAGCTTGAAGTTATGGGAAAGAGTAGTGGAAGCTAGGTTAAGAAGGGAGGTGATGATTAGTGATCAGCAGCATGGTTTCATGCCAGGAAAGAGCACTACGGATGCAATATTTGCTCTGAGAGTGTTGTTGGAGAAATACAGAGAAGGTCAAAAGGAGTTGCATTGTGTCTTTGTGAACTTGGAGAAAGCATATGACAGGGTGCATAGATTGGAGTTGTGGTATTGTATGAGGAAGTCGGGAGTGGCAGAGAAGTATGTAAGAGTGGTACAGGATATGTATGAGGGTAGTGTGACACTGGTGAGGACTGCGGTGGGAGTGACAGATACATTTAAGGGGGAGGTGGGATTACATCAAGGATCAGCTCTGAGCCCTTTCTTATTTGCAGTGGTGATGGACAGGTTGACAGATGAGATCAGACAGGAGGCCCTGTGGACTATGATGTTTGCAGATGACATTGTGATATGTAGTGAGAGTAGGGACCAGGTTGAGGAGACCCTGGAGAGGTGGAGATATGCTTTAGAGAGGAGAGGAATGAAGGTCAGCAGGGCTAAAACAGAATATATGTGTGTAAATGTGAGGGAGGGTAGAGGAATGGTGAGGATGCAGGGAGTAGAGTTGGTAAAGGTGAATGAGTTTAAGTACTTGGGATCAACAGTTCAGAGTAATGGTGAGTGTGGAAGAGAGGTGAAGAAGAGAGTACAGGCAGGGTGGAATGGGTGGAGAAGAGTGTCAGGAGTGATGTGTGACAGACGGGTACCAGTAAGAGTGAAAGGGAAGGTCTACAAGAGGGTAGGGAGACCAGCTATGTTATATGGGCTGGAGACGGTGGTATTGACGAAAAGGCAGGAGTCAGAGCTGGATGTGGCAGAGTTAAAGATGTTAAGATTTGCACTGGGTATGACTAGGATGGACAGGATTAGGATTCAGTATATTAGAGGGTCAGCTCAGGTTGGACAGTTTGGAGACAAAGCAAAAGAGGCGAGATTGCGTTGGTTTGGACATGTGCTCAGGTGGGATGCTGGGTATATTGGGAAAAGGATGCTAAGGATGGAGCTGCCAGGTAAGAGGAAAAGAGGAAGGCCTAAGATAAGGTTTATGGATGTGGTGAGAGAGGACATGCAGGCAGTTGCAGAGCATGATGCAGAGGACAAGAAGAAATAGAAACAGATTATCTGCTGTGGCGACCCCTAATGGGAACAGCCAAAAGAAGATGATATTTTATTAAATCTCTTAATTTTAAACATGTCGTTAATCAACAAACCTTTTCTGCCTCTTACTTGTTTAATAATGTGGTTTGTGCCCTTGTACTGCTCTGTTTTATCTTTTTTATAAAATAAATTGTTCGCGCAAGTTTTCATTACCTTTAATTATTTTCTGGCCCTTTTTCATGCTTGTTTCTCTTAGTTTACCTTCACTGTTAACATTGCACCTTGTAGCTCTGGAAAGCAGTCTCTGGAATCCTGGTTCTGACACCATGTCGCTCATCTAGTCAGGATGTAATAGACGAAAATTCATGGGTTATGTTCATGCAGCTTTATTATGTACAAACACATCAGGATTGAGGCTTAATAATTTTAACTTAGGTAAACTTATATACAAACTAACAACTACACTTATACATGCTCACTCTCTGGCTGCACTCTCAAAATGTCACTGAAGCTAGCACGTGCCTGCTATTTATATGCATATTCAGTCCTTGAAATGCTTCTTAAAGATAAAGCACACACGCTCTGTTCTACAACCTGTTCTGGTGTAGAAGTATTCACCAATCCACCAACTCTAATATGTACTGAATTTGCTATATTAGAAACACCACATTGTTCCAGGTTTATGCCATGCACCTCAGCATTAGAAAATGCTTCTTGATCACCAGGAAGGGAAAATACATCACATCCTCTTTGTAAGTCTACAGGAAGTGAAGTCAAAGACTGGCTCAACAAACCAACAAATTTAGTAAGGTCACTCATGAGACTACTGGGTAATGTAGAAAGCCTGTGCTGTCTAGCTGTCAGTGGAGCTGGAGAAACCATGTGGACAGCCTGTCGGGTGAGACAGGAGGTCTGGACTGGAGTCCAGTATCCAGGGCAGATGCAGAAGGTGAGGCCACATGAAGGGAAACCAAATTTGATGAGGCCAAAATGGGGCAATGAGACTAACCATGCTCTTCATCCAGTATGCTTTCTGTACAAATTTGGGGAGTGGAGGTAATGGGGGATAAGCATTGAGGAGTTTGGGGGGCCAGTCATGAACTACAACATCTCTCAGTGGATTCCCCAATGGAAAGACCAGGCAGAAGAACCTGCTGCACTTGTTGTTGAGGGGAGAAGTGAAAAGGTTGACACATGGCTGGTCCCATCAACAGAAAATTCTCTCCACCACTTTGACAGTAACAGACCACTCGTGAGGCATCAGAATGGACCTGCTTAACTTGTCTGCCATCACAAAGGCCTTCCCCAGTATGTGTGTTGCTATGAGAAAGGTGCCGGAAGAGTTCGCTCATTGCCACACTCTCACTACATCTCAACATAGTAGATACAATCTGGTTCCTCCCTGTTTGTTGATGTACCAGACTACAGACATATTGTCTGTCTGAATCACAATCGTTCTAGATGGGAGAGCATCTTGAAAGGCCTGCAATTCCAGGATGGCCACTCTCATTTCCAGGACTCAGATATGTGCCTTGGCTTCTTCTGAGGATCAAGTACCTTAGACTTTCCTTCGCAAGAAATGTCCCCCACACCGATGGCCATGGGCAGGGGCAGATTAAAAGGATGGCCTTGAACAACTTTGTCTGAGCGAAGCCACCACAGAAGACATTTTTTTTCAAGATTGAGTGATCTTGACTAGGGCAAACATATGCTGCTGAAGAACAGACCACTGCACTGAGAGAGTCCATTGCAGAATTCTCATATGAAACCTAGGTAAAGGTACCAGAGTGATTGCTGCTACCATGTATCTTAAGGCTTGCAAGATCAGTCATGATGGAAGAGAAGAATGCAAGATCACTTTCTTGACCTGGGATCTGAGTGTCTGAACTCTTGTTGCAGGAAGAGACTCAATCTGATTGACCTTGTCTAGATGAACACCTGTAAACTCCAGACTCTGTGTAGGTGTGAGCTGTGATTTACTGTAGTTGACTGTGATGTCTAGGTGAAGACACAGCTGGAACAAGGAGTCCCTTGCTTATAGAAGTAGATGCCTGGTTGAGGCAGTTAGGAGCCAGTAGTCTAGGTATGCAAACATTCTGAATCCCATCAGTGTCAGGTGAGCTGCTACCACAGCCGTGCATTTGGAGAACTCCCTGGGGGGCTGTGGTGAATCCAAAGGGCAGTGCTCTGAACTGGTAATGACCGTCTCTCAGCTGGAAGCGCAGATATCTTCTAGAGTGCCTGTTCAGATATCTTCTAGTGCACCTGTTCATTTTGACTTGATAGTATTCATCTTAAAGATGTGTCAAACACATCCAATCATCCTTTTACAGCAGGGGCAAAATAGATGAACATCCAAAACTGTGAATACTTCATATATTGGTTTAACTTGCTGTGATCCAGAATGGGTCTCAAGTCCCCTGTCTTCTTTGGCACTAAAAATAATCTTGAGTAGGTTCCAAATCCTATCTGGTCAGGGGACCTTCTAGATGACTCTTTTTTTCTAGCAGCTTTTCTATTTGAAAGGCTGCATCTCCCTCTGACTGGGTGGGACATCCTGGATTCTTTTCATTTTTGAACGGGGAAGTTGGAAAATTATATGAAATAACCTCTGGATATAATTCCCTGTACCCAGGAATCTTTTGTGATGCCCAGGCTTCTGGGTGCAGAGAAAAGTGCACTGTCTACAGCCTCCAGAGACCACTAGCCAGGCAGCCTTTCAGGAATGCTGGTAGGGTTTGTCTGAGAAAGAGTCTCAGAAAACCTGGTTCTGTGAGTTAACATTGGTGCAGGACCAGCATTTTCCATTAGACTTCCCCCCTCTGCCTCTGGGAGAACCATCTTCTCATGAGTCTTGGAAAGGACACGGACTTGCAGAACCACATCTTTCTTCCCCATCGCTGATTCTAGGAAAAGGTTCCCTGAGGAGAAGAAAAATGGATCCCACCAGCAGACAAAGTCTTTCTATTTTGCTGTCTTCAGGTGAGCATTTCCTTCATCTTTGGACCAATCAAGGAAGATCCAACAAAGGTAGCATTGATGAAAGAAGACTTGAAGGTCTCTGCAAAATCACATAGGCACATCCAGGCAAGTCTCCTGACGGCTATGCATGAACCCGATGCCCATGAATTACCTGCGCATAGACTATAAACCTCATGGTTAGCTGTGGACTGGAGGGTGGCCAGTTGTGAAGAGGTCTTGTTCTGGTCCTCCACAGACATGGACTCATAAAGAGATCTGGAGATCTCTTTAGTGAAATCTCTTTGCAACCTTGTGAAACGTGCCAGATAATTCAACGACCACAACATGAAGGTAGCTGAAGCGTTAAAATGCTTACCAAATCTGTCCAAGGCCACAGACTCCCCATTAGAGGGATGGACAGATAAATTCTGCTCCCTGAGGTCTTTCTTAGTGGCTGCTGCCACAATCATGGCATCTACCAGGACCCCCTTGCTCCAGTGTGTTCTGTCCTTTGGGGTATCTAAAAGATTATCTGGGCACTTAGGGGTCAGCTCCATAGTATCCAGCTCCCTCCACACATGGCATGAGACAAGGTCTATTAGATCATCAATCAGGAGAGCCACCCAAGAAGTAGCTGGGCCAGACCCGAAAGCCTCCACAAACACTGACTACTGAGATAGGGTGTCAACCACCTTTCTGTGTCAGAAGTTCTGGGATTTCTCCAAAGGAGATATCTTCAGGTGGAGATCTAGGGGACCCTTCCACTTCACTAAAGTCAGTGTCCTCAGTGAGAGATTCCTGAGGTGAATCTAAGTGTCTCCTTTTATATGTTCTTTTCCAAGGGAACTCATCAGTGGGATGGTCTGGTGAAGTACCAGAAGTCACAAGGGTGTCCTGAGGGATGGACTGGACACTTCAGTTAGTTGGCTGCTCCACTGGAATAGAAGTGACAGGCTCAGAACTAAGACACAAAGGTGGTAAAGAAATCGGATCCAAGGGGGGCAAGGATGCCCTCTCTCTAGGCAAACAGAAGGCCCTCTCCACAATCTCAAAGATAGATGGCCTAGGTAAGACCAAAGCCGGCAGTCCCCTGTAACAACACGTCTGAATCCTCCCATGCACTCCTCCAGAGGATGGAGTTGAACCCAAGCTGTCAAGCACTGAGAGGCAAGGAGGGCTCCAATAATTTCAGAGTTGATCTTAGCCCCCCAGAGCAAATGCTTCAGCTCCAAGAGTCCTCTTGCTTCAAAAGAATTAGAGCCAGACAGGTCAGGGAAGTGGTCAGAGTCTAAGTGCAATCTGTCTTCTGATCCAACAAGGACACCCCCCAGGGATCTTGGGTCCAAAGGCTACAAAACCATGGAATAAATCAAAGAAGGTGAAATTTAAGTGAGAATTGGTGAGTGGTAGGCTCACGGGTCCGATGGGAGATGAAGACGGAATTAATCCCATTTGGATCTGAGCTCTGTGGAACTTCCTCAACAGCCTATCCACCTCAGCTTCAGACAAACTCCTTGATGACCTAAGTGAAGAGCTGGTAATTGGTGGCTTAGAGTGCTTCTGTGGAATCTCCTGAAGAAAACAAGAAGAAAGTTGAGTAGGTATTGGCTCCAATGAGTACCATGGCAATCAGATCCATGGTGATTTTGCTTTCAAGGAAATAGGAAGTAGGATCCCAGGGAGTCAGATTCAACTATTTTGACATTTTTGACAGTGGCTCAGAGGTTGGAGTCAAAGTATAAAATCGGTCCTGAGACGTTTTTCTAGTACCTTTGTCTTTATAAGCCAAATCAGGCTTTCTACTATTGGACCTCAAAGAGGGGGTTGAGCAGTATTTGAAAGAGAAGAGAAGGAGGTAGAAGAAAGGAGGCCCTTGGAAACTAACTTATGCTTTCTATCACTAATGGCACTGGTCCTGAAACCAGCACAGATCAAACAGTGGGCAGTGCCCAACCAACAGACACATTCCTTGTGGGCATCAGAGTTGGGAATGTTAGGCCCACAGGAAATGCATTTTTTGAACCCAGCTGGCTTGTCTTTCATTATGGATAGTGAAGTTAACCAAAGAAGACTGCTGGTTTAGCTTAGGGAAATGTTGCTCTGACTGTAGTGCACAGGTTTCTGGGTTTAAGACTTGGCAGGTAAAAAGAGCCTAAAGTCCCTAGCCACCATCACTTGTAAATTTACACCCGGGAATCACTTCAACGGCTCTGCTGGACAGAGGCACAGGGAACTAATTTAAGGGGGCAGTGAAAGCCAACACATTCTGGCTAGGCTTATAAATGTCTTCAGGCAGATAGCCTAGTACCTACCTATGAACCTAAGACAGAAAGGATTTTTTTTACAGAAAAGTACCAACAATGGTACACAGAAATAATACCTCCTAACAAGTAGAAAAGGAAGAAGAAATAAAGGCAAAGGTACCAACTATGTTACTCGAGGAAATACCAGAGATTACGTAGAAGAAAAACAGGGAAAAAACTCATTACTTTTAGGAGAAAATACCAGATAGCTTGGGAGAGAATGGATCCGCATTGGAAGCAATATGGTGGCAAACGAGGTCTGAGGTATGTTAGGTTAGTGGGGAATTACGGCTAAAGGGAGGAGCTTGAGAGTTGGATCTGAGGAGCTGGAAAAAGCAGCCAAGTAAGATCTGAGACCCATCATTTCAGGAATGAATGAAAATGAAAATGTCAGATCATTTATTGATTACACTCAAAGACAAGGGTATAGAAAAAAATAAATGTTTTAATGTTTTAAAAGATTTTTTTTTTAAATAAAGAAAAGGACAAAAAAGTTTGCTGGGAGGTGAAAATGCTGTTCATCACTTTATGCACCACATGTGCTGCAAAAGTAAGACATTTATCACTCGAAGATCATTTTAGGATATAACAGAATAACTGGACAGTACATTACAGGTGTTATAAGAACATAAAGGGGAGCTGTCAGATTACAGGGTTGTATAGTTCTATTACTAAGAATAAGAGAGTACTTAATCTGTGGAAAAAAAATAAGTTATTTTGTTTAAGAATAAGATGTGGGAAGGATTTTAGCTGCAAAATTAGTGAAAGGAAAGGGATGCCTATTCTGAAAATAGTGATTACTAGATGTTCTAGGAACAAGTTTACACGGGATGGTAATAGAAGAACATGTAATGCACAAAAAGGGCTAATGGGGAAGGATGTAGGCTATGCATATTGTGCTGATAAAACTGTAATGAAGATGAGAAGGTCACAAAAATGGATTACCAGGCCATATGTTTATAGCTAGTGAGTCAAATATTAAGGGGTATGTTAGAGGGACAAGAGGTTGTGGAAGTAAGATGTATATATTACTGGAAAAAGTATTAAAAGAAAAATTTAAAAAAATCAACAAAGAAAGAAAAAAAGGATGCAAATTGTGTGTGGATATTTCTAAAAGCTGTTGGAAAATCATTAATTAAAGAAGAAAAGTGAGAGTAAAACAGAAAATGAAAGATGGGAAGTGTGTGGCAATTGCTGTTAAACTACAGGCATTTGGTTGAAAAAAAGAAAGAAAAGAAGTAGATAGAGAGGCAGCAAAAAATTGTAGGATTAATAAAGCTACTTTTTCAGTAACAAAATAGCACGTGCATATTGAAATAAGGGAGAATGAAACCAGTGTGTGTGTGGGAACACAAACCTAGCAAGAAAATAGGTATAATTTTAAGAGACAACAAAAGCAAAACCTGTATGTTGAGGAGTGGAGACATTTTAGAGGATGAGCATGCACTGTGAAATTATTTACAGATATTATGTTTTACAGAAGAACTCAACTGTTGCAAGGGAATATGATGCCCTGCATACCCATTTGATGATTCCCCTTCACCAAACATTTAAAAAAAATTGACAGTTTAAAATCTATCAATTAACTGATCACTATTTTATAGACAATTTATAAACTTTTGGTTGTTCTTATAAAGGTGATTAACTGATTTCAAAAAAAGGACAGTTTGAGAGACAATTTACAAGGTGTTTATTAAGCTATCTTGCAGTTAGCAAATGAGCTAGTTCAGATGGTACACACACTTTCATTTGCTTACTGTGTGACCTTTAGCAAGTCACTTAATTAGACAATGTTTTGGAGAAATTGGGAATTTGGGCTTGGCTCATTAGTGATCTCTTGGAATGCATGACTAGTAACTACCTTTGAAACAATAACTATGAACATGACGTGATTACTTTCTAACAGCTGGTAAATTGTCAAAATACTTGGTGTCAATGAACTTTAACAAAAACAAGAATGTTTGACAGTTGAGCTGTCTATTTAGTGACTTCACTGTTTTGACTTAATTGATAGATTATAAGCTGCCAAATGTTTGGAAACCCTACAAGCTAGGGCCCATGGCAGGTGCCCTCTTTGTCCCACCCTTGCTATGGCACTAGAAGACATGGATAGAGTAAGTTTAAATAAAAGGACAGAAAAAAAGAAACAGAAAAGATGACTAATGAAGCTAAGAAATGCAAACTGCTAGGAGAATAAGGGTTTCCTTGGGACTTCTGTAGAGAGATATGACCCTTTAAGAAGCAAGAGTCAGAGAAGGCTGTGCAGAAACAATACATAAGTCTATACGGAGTTACTCAGCTTGCAACTTACCTTTAGAGTTTCTCCATACTGATCATTTATAAACTCTATGGGATTAACAAAGTTAAGTAAGACTGATGCATTGCTAATAACCTCATGTACTAGAACCATCTGTACTGCCAAAGAATAACTGCATGATTACCCAGTGTGTGCGAGCTATAGGGCATCTGCTCAAAGTGTTAACTGTACTATGGATGGACTGGGTATCTTATACAATCTACCCACCCACCAGCTCCATCTTGTGTTCATGTGTCCTAAATGAAGCAGTTAAGACCAACATAGGTTCATAGGTTCATAGGTAAATACTAGGCTATCGGCCCAAGGGCCTAAGTAAGCCTAGCTAACAAAGTTCCCTGGCTTACGCCAACCCAAGAAAGTTAATTTCCTGTACCCCTGTCGAGCAGAGCCACAGAAGTGATCCCCGAGGTGTATTTCCTACTTCCCATCCACTCATTAAGACTATTCTTGAAGAGTGTTACTGAGGAACTTTGCTTGACATAGATGGCTAGCTGTTCCAAAGTATGGGAAGTCTCTGGGACAGAAATCTATACCTTCAGCATGTCCTGTTTACTGTGGTGACAAGGTTTAGGTCCCTAGAGCATGTAGCTCGGAGGAATTGGGATTTCTTTAGGTATAGCATGTCCAACAGCTCTGGGTTTGACATAGCTTTATATGTTAGGCAGAGATCACCTCGGAGTAGGCAATATGCTACAAAGTAAAGCTGGAGTTTTTTGAGACGAGCAGTGTATGGCATCTGTTTGAGGCCAGTAATCCTCTTTGTGAGGTACTTCTGTGGCCTTTCCAGCTGCTGCAGATGTCTTGTGAGGTACATTCCAAAATGGGCGTTGTACTCCATAATGGGTCTAATGAGTGTCAAGTAGAGTGGAACAATTACCTCTTTTTTCCTGGATGAGAACCCTTTTGTTATGAGGTGTGCCACATAGAAGGCAATTACTGTGGTAATGTGATTATCAAATGAGAGACTACTGTCCACCTGGGTCCCAAGGTCTCTTATCACACATTCGTCATTAAGAAGGCTGCCGCCTATGTGGAAGTTAACGGGTACAGAGTTTTTACCAAAGGGGATAACAATGCACTTTTTGGCATTGAGCTTGAAGTCATGGCTCTGACACCAGGCATCTGTCTCAGTAAGGCCCTTCTGTAGGATGTCCACATCATTTGGGGACTCGACTATATCTCCTAATTTGCAGTCATCTGTGAACTTCGTTAGCCAGAGGCATTCTGTGCTAGCCTGTACTTCAGAGAAGTAGATACCAAATAGGAGGGGGTCCCAGGACAGAACCGTGTGGTACTCCACTTGTCACTGGTTTGAAGTGAGACATGGAGTCTGCAACCTTTACAGTGTGGGTTCTGTCAGTGAGCCAGTTGGCAACTCATCTTGTGACATAGGGATTTATACTTAGTTTAGTGAGTTTAGCTATAATTCCAGAATGGGGGATGATGTTGAAAGCCTTGGCGAGGTCAAGATAGGCTGTGTGAACCACCTTACCCTCATCTACGGCTCTGGTGACTACCTCAAAGAAGTCGACCAGGTTCAGGAGGCATGATCTGCCTTTCACAAACCTGAACTGGGTGGAGTCCAGAGTTCAGAGGTTACCCAGTGTCTTTGTTTATGAATTCCATGATGATACGTTCCATGGTCTTGCAGACCAGACTTGTCAGGCTAACAGGGCGAGAGTTCCCAGGATCAGTGGTGGCTCCCCCTTTGTGGAGTGGGATAACTGTTGCTGTGTGCCATTCAGTGGGCACACAGCCTGACGTGAGGCTATGATTGAACATGGTGCTTAGGTGGGGAGCCAGTTTGTTCTGAAGTTCATGTAAAACGCAGCCTGGGATGTTGTTAAGCCCCATGGATGCTGTGTTTTTGGCTTTAGAGATTGCTGCTTTTACCTGTGTAGTTGTGATTACAAGGACTCTGCATTCTTCCTGTAGAGATATGGGCCCTTTAGGGGATGAGAGGGGGGTAAAGTTGACACTGAACCTATCTGCCAGGATGTTGGCAATATCAGTTGGTTCTGTAATTTTTGTACCATTGTGCTGTAACTCAGAGCAGTTCTGGGTGTTGTCATTGAGATTCTTGACATAGCTATAGAATGCTTTGTGGTTGTCCTTAGAATCAGTGGTGATCTTGTTTTCGTAGCTAGCTTTGGAGGATCTTATAAGGGATCTCAGCATCTTACTGAGGTTGATCAGGGAGCTCCTCCACTCATGGGATATTACTCTCTTTTGCAACAGTTTCTTCCTTCTGTTGTAGAGTTTGTTTATGGCAGCGGACCACCAGATTAGCTTAATTTTTTGGAGGATAGCATCTTGGTTCTGTTTAGGATAGCACGATTCATGCACTCGTGTAAGTGCTTATAGAGTGCATTTGTGTAGGATTCAGCAGTCGTAAAGTACAGTTGTGTACACTTACCATAAATGTAGATGTTCGAGCGTATTTACTGTTGCAGTCATTACATTTCGGGTAATCTGCAGGCAGGTTGCCCTCAGTCGGCCTGATTAACAAAGTCTTGGGTCCTGCGTCAGTTGCTGTCCCTTTTTCCATGACGTCAGGTCGACAGGGGTATAAAACATGCAGCCGACGCCATTACATCAGTTTTTCTTGCCCCAGATGTCAGGTGCCCCCCAAATGGGGAGCCAAATATTTAAGTAATTAAAAACACAAAAATATACCTCCAAACAAAAGCAAATACACCAAAAAGGCTTTTAAGCATAGTAAAGGAAAGCAGGGGGGATGGCAGAATGGTTAAGGTGTTTACCTTGCAGACACAAGGTGCAGCGTTTGATTCTCACGTGGGATAATTGGCTAGGCTTAAAATGGCCTGCAAGGGCAATTAGCCTAGCATTAATCTATGTACCTATGTATCTATGTAAAACAGGGTGTTGTAGGGAGGGTAATCAGGATTGCAACAGTGAATACACTCGAACATCTACATTTATGGTAAGTGTACACAACTGTACTATATTCTTCGTGTTTCACTGTTGCAGTCATTCATTTTGGTAGATTCCCAAAGCTATGGTTGGGAGGATGGATTTATACAGCATTACGACCAGCTATAAGGCCCTGCAGGACAGCAGTGGCAAAGCCAGCTCTGGATTTAGAGAAGAAAGGTAAATGGCAATGTTTGGTGAACGTATGAACTGAGCTACAGGTAGCAGCTTCTAGAATGTCTCTGGTAAGAACACCTCTGAGAAAGGCTGTAGAAGTAGATGCAGCCCTGATGGAATGAGATCTGATCCCCTGGGGGATAGTTTTACCAAGGCTTACCCATTTGGAAATAGTCTGCTTTGAAATAGCCTTTCCCTCTGCCCCTGCAGCAAATGCCACCAGTAGTTGTTCAGATTTTCTTAGAGATTTTGTCCTGTTTAAGTAAAATCTAAGTTGTCTGTGTACATCCAATGAATGCAAAATCTGCTCCCCCTTGTTCTGTGGAATGGGAAAGAAAGTTGGCAAATGAATGGTCTGATTAAGAGCCACACTGGATACCACCTTAGGCATGAAGGATGGATTTGTCCTGAGAGACACCCTGGCCGCATGAAAAATAATGAAAGGCCCCACTGCCATAAGAGCCTGTAATTCGGAAATCCTTCTAGCTGAAGTGACTGCTAAAAGGAAAGCTGTTTTCCAGGAGAGAAATTTTAAGTCTGCAGTAGCAGCTGGCTCGAAAGGAGGGAGAGTAAGTTTTTCCAATACAAAATTGAGGTCCCAGGCAGGCTCTCCTGGGTGGTCTTAAGTTTTTTGGCCCCTCTGAGATACTGCTTTAGCAGAGGATGAGAGAAGAGGGGAGGTTCTGTGTTGTAATGAGCTGAAATGGCTGAGGCATGGATTTTTATGGAAGAAAAAGACAGGCCCTTGTGAAGCATCTCAGTTAAGTATTGTAAAATCGGAGGAATATTGGGCACTGCTATGCTTATCCCTTCATAGGTTCATAGGTTCATAGGTTCATACTAGGCTATCTGCCCGAGGGCATTTACAAGCCTAGCCCATAACTATACTCATTATTTTGCTGTGCCTCTGTCGAGCAGTGACACTGAGGTAATCCCTGGGGTATATCTGCGATCTCCCATCCATTGGTCAAGATTTCTCTTGAACAAGGCCAGCGAGGTGCTCTGCCTCTGATGAATCTATCCCCCAGCACGCCGTCTAATAGCCCGTGTCGTTTGGTTTAGTCTCTCCGCCTTGTGGCTCCTGACGGATCTAGATTTTTGAGGTGAAGCATATTCATCAAATCTGGGTTTGACATGGCCTTGTATGTTAGGCAAAGGTCACCTCTGAGCGACTGAATAGAGCTGAAGTTCTTTCAGTCGGGCAGCATAGGACAGATGTTTGAGACCCTTTATCCTTTTGGTGAGGAACTTTTGTGGCCTCTCCAGCTGCTGCAAGTGTCGAGTCAGATACATTCCGAATGGGGCATTGTACTCAATCATTGGTCTGATGAGTGATGAGTATAGGGAGACTATGACCTCCCTTGATCTAGATGAGAATCCCCCTTCATGATAGGTGGGCAATGTGAAGGTCTTCCTAACTACTTTAGCTACATGGGTGTCGAATGACAGACTACTATCAACCTGGGTCCCCAGGTCCCTGATAACTTCTTCTGTGCTCAGTGGATTGCCAACTATTTGGTAGCTAGTGGTAACCTTGTTTTGGCATTTAACTTTAGGCCATGGCTCTGGCACCAGTTATCCATTTCTGTGAGACCCTTCTGAAGGATATAGTTTGCAGTCATCTGCAAACTTTGTCAGCCATAACCCTCCTGTGTTGCTTGTACTTGGAAAAGTAGATGCAAAACAGAGTGGGCCCAGGACTGAGCCCTGTGGTACACCACTTGTGACAGGCTTTGAGTCTGACATGGCGCCAGCAACTCTGACCCTGTGGGTTCTGTCACTCAGCCAGTTTGCAACCCATCTTGTGATGTATGGGTTAACATTTAAGCTGATGAGTTTTTCAATGATACCAGTGGGGTATTGGTAGGCTGTATGGACTGCCTTTCCTCATCAATGGCTTTGGTGACTGTTTCAAAAGTCAACCAAGTTTAGAAGGCATGATCTGCCTTTGACAAAGCCAAACTGGGATGGATCCAAAGTCTGCAAATTCCCTATGTCTTTATTTATGAGGTCCATTATGATCCTCTCCATGGCTTTGCAGATGAGGCTTTAATTTCCAGGGTCGGTGGAGGCACCGCTTTGTGAAGTGGGACCACAGTTGCAGTGCCACCCCTGGGCACGTATCCAGAGGTAAGATTATGATTAAACAGCTGTCCTAGCTGTGGGTTTAATTCCTCATTGGGGACACCATCAGGTCCCATGGATGCTGTGTTTTGCTTTGGAGAGAGCAGTTCTCACTTGGGCGTTGGAGATGTTTGGGGTTTGCACTGAACCTGTCAGCCAGTATGTTGGCAATGTCTGTAGGATCAGTAATCTTCACATCATTTTGAACTAGTTCTGATTGATTCCAGGCACAGAATATTTTCCATTTGTCAACATAAGATTTTCTAGTACTAGGCCTTCTTGCCTCCAAAATGACATCCATCACAGGTTTGCTGAGGGATGCTAAGGGTGAATTTAGGTGATTAGCCAATATTTTGGAGCTGAGTGTGCAGAATTTGGTTGTTCTGCTGAGACAGTAAGTAAGGTGTCTGAGGTAGGTGCTACGGTGGAAGGTGTGACACATTGCGCAGGAGTGGTTACCAGTGTTGGGGAGGCCAGTCTGGAGCAATCAAAATCATTTTGGTTTGTCCTGTTTGACTTTTAGTAGAACTTTGGAGAGCAGAGGCAGAGGGGGAAAAGCATAGACTGATAGTTTTTTCCAGCTGACTGATAGAGCATCCACTTTCCAGGATTTTTCACAAGGGAGGATCTGCCTTGGATCCTGGGAACTACTGTCCCATCAGTCTGACAAGCCTGATCTGCAAGGGCATGGAAAGCATTATCATGGAACTTATAAACAAAGACATTGGCAACCTTCAAACAATGGACCCCACCTAGTTTGGGTATGTGAAGGGCCAATCTTGTCTCCTGAATCTGATTGACTTCTTCGAATCAGTCTCCAGAGCTGTGGACGAGGGTAAGGCGGTCCACATAGCCTATCTGGACCTCACCAAGGCCTTCAACACCATCCCCCACTCTGGAATCATAGATAAACTTACTAAGTTGGGCATAAATCCCTACGTCACTTGATGGGTTGCCAACTGGCTTGCTGACAGAACCCAGACTGTAAAAGTAGCTGACTCCAAATCTAGCTCCAGGCAAGTGACAAGTGGAGTACCTCAGGGTTCAGTCCTGGGACCACTTTTGTTTGGCATCTACTTCTCTGAAGTACAGGCCAACACTAAGGGACTCTGGCTAACAAAGTTTTCAGATGACTGCAAACTGGGAGCCATTATTGAATCCCGAAATGATGTGGATATTCTACAAAAGGGCCTTACAGAAACAGATGCCTGGTGCCAGAGCCATGGGCTCAAGCTTAATGCCAAGAAATGTATAGTTATCGCCTTTGGAAAAAAACATGTACCCATGAACTACCACATAGGTGGCAGGACACTAAACATCGAAAGTGTGATGAGAGACTTAGGGACACAAGTGGACAGTGGTCTCACTTTCGATAACCACATCGCCACAACAGTCAGGAAATCCTTCTATGTGGCACACCTCATCACTAAGGGCTTTTCATCCAGAAAAAAGGAGGTCATTGTCCCACTGTATTCATCCCTCATTAGACCCATTATATAGTATAATGCCCCATTTGGTATATACCTCACAAGACATCTGCAACAGCTGGAAAGGCCACAGAAATACCTCACTAAAAGAATCACAGGCCTAAAGCAGATGCTATATGCTGACCGTCTAAAAAAACTCCAGCTATACTCTGTGGCATATCGTCTACTCAGAGGCGATCTCTGCTTAACATACAAGGCCATGTCAAACCCTGAGCTGTTGGACATGCTCCACTTACAGAAATCCCAATCCCTCAGAGCCACACGCTCCAGGGATCTAAATCTTATCATCACAATGAACAAAACATGCTGGAGGGATTGGTTCCTGACCCAGACACTCCCCATACTCTGGAATAGACTGCCCATACATGTCAAGCAGAGCACCTCATTGGCCCTCTTCAAAACGAACCTTGATGATTGGATGGGAGATAGGAAATTCACCCCAGGGATCATGTCAATCGCCCTGCTAGACAGGGGCCCAGAGAAGTAAATATTGTGGGAAGAAATTTCCAGGGAATTGTTATGGCTAGGCTTGCATAGGCCTTAGGGCCGATGGCCTAGTGCCGACCTATGAACCTATGAGTTCTTGTGAAGAATTTGTCCAACTGATAGTTCTGGGGTGAGGCAAAAAGATCTATGTCTGGACTCCCCCATTTTCGTGTCAACATGTTGAATATCCATGGTTTCAGTTTCCATTCATACGGGTTCATGAAATTTCTGCTTAGTTCATTTGCCAGAGTATTCAGCTTTCCTGGCAGGAATTGAGCTTGTAGTTGTATTTGACAGGTCAAGGCCATGTTCCACAATGCCCTGGCTAGTCTGCAAAGGGGGTAGGAGTGTGTCCCCCCCTCCTTGTTTATGTACCACATAACTGTGGTGTTGTCTGCCTTTATCATTAATTGTCCTGGATGATGGTAGTCCTTGAAGGCTGTCAGCGCATTCTGTACAGCTAGCATCTCTTTTTGACAGATATGAAGGTGCATTTGATTTGGGCTACATTTGCCCTGAATGCACTTCCCTGCCAGATGAGCCCCTCAAGCATAGTCTGATGCATCTGTAGTTAGGGTTTGGGCGGCAGGGGGTGGAGTGAATGGCAGTCCCTTGTTTTGGTGGCAGGCCTCTGCCCACCATAGGAACTCTAGTTGTAGGCAAGGTATGATAGGAATCATTGTTTCCAGGCTGTGACAATGTTGACTCCATAAACTTTTTAAGTACCACTGAAGTTTCCTCATATGCAGTCTTGCATATGGAATTAGAAGAATGCAGAAGGCCATGAACCCCAAGGCTTGCAGAATTTGTCTTGCAGATAGCAGGGTTTTTGTGCCCACCTGTTTGAAGTAAGTTACCAAATGAATTTGCTTTTCAGGCATAAGGTAAGCCATCTGGGCAGTTGTATTCAAGCTTGCACCCAGGAATGTAATTTTTTGAGAGGGTACCAGTTGTGATTTCTTTTCGTTTATGGTGTACCCTAGACAAGTTAGAACCCTTTTTACAAACGCCAGATGTTTTAGAAAAATGTCCCTGTTTTCTGCCTGAATTAGACAATTGTCCAGGTATGGATATATTTGAATATTTCTTTGCCTGAAAAATGCAATTACTAGAGCCAGGCACTTTGTGAAGTCCCAGGGCACAGTAGATAAGCCAAAGGGCAGTGCAGAGAACTGGTAATGCAAGTAGCCTGCTTTGAAGTGGAGGTATCTTCTGCAAGATTCCCTGACTGGGATATGCAGGTAAACCTCTTTTAAGTCTAGAGTTACCAAACAGGCATCTTTGCCTAGCATAGGAAGTAACTGTTGAAGAGTCATCATCTTGAATTTTGCAATGTCCAGAAATGTGTTTAGAGTAGATAAGTCCAGAATTGGACGCCATGATTTGTCTTTTCTGGGTACCAGGAAAAGTCTTGAATAGAAACCTTGTCCCTTTTCCTCTTCTGGTACTGGTTGAATAGCCCTCATGTTCATGAGGGACAGTACTTGTTTCTGGGCCTCTGCTTGATTTGGGGGCAGGTCTGGCCATCTGTTTGTGATTGGCAACGTGTGAAAATGAAATCTTTATCCCTGGGATACTATATTTAAAACCCATTTGTCCTGGGTTATAAGTTGCCAGTTTCTTGCATGAAGTGCCAGTTTTCCCCCCAAAGGGGCGGCTAAAAGGTAAGTGCATGGTAGGTGTAAAGGGAAGTCATTGAGACTGCTTACCATAGGGAGGTGCCTTGTTGTTTCCAGATTTGGAGGAGGAGGCACCCCATTGTTGTGTTCTAAAAGTCCCGTGTGACTGAAACCTGAAGCCTTTGGAATATCTGGGTTTGACTTGAGTGACTCTCGAAAGAACTGG
The DNA here is from genome assembly GCF_019279795.1 of Protopterus annectens. Classification (NCBI taxonomy): domain Eukaryota; kingdom Metazoa; phylum Chordata; order Ceratodontiformes; family Protopteridae; genus Protopterus; species Protopterus annectens. Next base: position 1,507,090,635 of record NC_056729.1, on the reverse strand, counting down.
AAAGGACCAGCTTTTAGTAGGCCAGTGCCTACTAAATCTTGGAGGTTGCACTTGTAAGAAATCTTTCACAGTTTGCATAGATTTAGCTTTATCTTCCATCTTTTTTAAAACGTCTTCAGCCTTATTACCAAAGAGACGATCCTATTGTAAAGGAGCATCCAACAATTTTGCTTTAACATGATCAGGCAGAGTTTGTTCTTTGAGCCAAGCATGCCTTCTTATCACAGACCCAGTTACAGCAGCCCTGCAAAAGGCCTCCACAAAATCAAAACCACATTGCAAAGTATGTTTTCCAACTTGTTCAGCTGAATGCAATAAATCCTGTAAATCTTTATTTTCCACACAGTCAAAAATTAACATAATTTTCTGTTTAAGCAGTCCCATGATATGCTGTTGATATTTAAGCATATGAAATTGACAGTTTAAAGCCCAGATTGCCAAGGTTGTAGAAGTGTGAACCTTCTTACCCCATCTATCCAGCACCCTGGAATCTCTATCAGAAGGGGTAGGATTTTTAGCAGGAGAGGCCTTAATGCTCTTGGGACCCTGAGAAATGGTTTCAGGATCTGCAATAGGATTTTTGAAAAGGAATTTGTGGGAGTCAGGAACCCTGTAGTATCTGTCTGGCTTGCAAGGAGCCAGAGGCAGAGAATCAGGAGCCATACTAGATTCTGAAAAAACATCAACAATGCCTAGAACAGGAGGTACAGCCAAAGGCCTATGCTGAGGAAGAAGAAGAAAATCCCTAAGTCTCTTTTTAGATTCAGAGAGATCCTGACTTTCCCAGTGGAAATGTTCTCTTAAGGTATGTAAAGTTTCCCCAAAAGAAAAATCCTCAGGGGGGAGAAGCAGAAGGAATGGAATCTTCTGCATTAGAGTCCTCATAAGTAGGTATAGACAAATCCTGTTCGTTAGAAGAGTCAGAAGAAATAGAATCCTGTTCAGAAGATTCATAATCAATGTCTTGCCTACGCCTCTTAGAAGGGGGGGGGGGTTGTCTACCCCTGATCAGAGTAATTAAATCTTCAGCCATTTTGATCATTTGCTTTTTAGGCATAGGGGCCTGCACATGTGGCCCAGGCATCGTTTTTTTTAGATATAGACTTAGATTTTGGCCTTAGTTTTGAAGATGGCATCGGTCTAATATACAAATCTGTAGGCCTGAAAACACCCTCAGAAGATGGTGCCTGCACAGCGGCTCCGGACCCATCTAAGGTAGAGACATCCGCGGGTTCCATAACTGAAACATCTTGCGGCATACCGGACTTCGAATGGGTCTCAGTAGAGGCCTGCGAATCAGAAGTAGTGGGTATCAGGGGCTGCAAAAGCACCTCACTGAGTACCGGCGAACTGGCAACTGGCTTAGGAGAAGCGTTGTCATCAGATTTGGACCTTGATGGCCTGCCTCTGTCTTTTTCTTTGCATTTTTTAGGTATTCCGGTAGTCGGATTGCTAACCGCCGACATTTCTGGATAATTAAAGCATGAGCCAAAATATTTAGAAGCAAAAATATACCGACGTTTAATAGTGCATTGATTAAATTTAGCACAAAACTGACAGCAAGGTACGTTGTGGTCAGGGCCTAGGCAAGGAATACAGTACAAATGAAAATCCTTATGAGGTATTTGCTTCCCACAAGTAATGCAATTATTAACTTTTACTGACATTGGTAAGAAGCAAGAAAAAGTTTCCCCAACGGGGTTCTCAGCTTTTTAGTTGAAGACTTCGGTTCTGAAACTCGAAAACAAAAATTTCAGGAGTCGGCTGACCGGCACTTGCAAACTGCTTCTGCTTCGGGCACCACACAGCAAGAAAGGCTGATGTAATGGCGTCAGCTGCATGTTTTATACCCCTGATGACCTGACGTCATGGAAGAAGGGACAGCAACTGATGCAGGACCCAAGACTTTGTTAATCAGGCCGATTGAGGGCAACCTGCCAGCAGATTACCCCAAATATAATGACTGCAACAGTGAAACATGAAGAACATCGGTATTGTCCATCTGCATGGGTGTCATGAAGTTTGCCACTTCTGTCTTAAGAAGCATGAAGTTGGCTTTGGAGAAATTGTTTACCGTGGTTTCCTTAATGAGGGGTGGGGGTGGGATGTGGATATCTAGGGTGATTAGCTTATGGTCGGATCTGACCAACAAGGAGTTGACTTCAGGTATGGAACACCGGTCACTCATGTTGGTAATGACTAGGTCTCAATTCCAGAAAGCGCTGAGCGAAGGAGTTGGTACATGAGTAATTTTCCCAGTTAATGGCGGGGTAGTTGAAATCGCCCAATATTAGGGTGTTTGGTTGAGCCCTAATATTTTCCAGTATATCAAGAAAAGAGGAGTGGGAATCCTGGGGCATGGTGGGGGATCTGTAGCAAGATCTGTAACATAGACATAAATAAATAACATATTCTCACACTGACTACCAGTTACGATTTTCAATGAAAATATACTGCGACTTGTATAATTTCCTAGAAATAATTGTGATAAAAATTATAATACTTAAGTATTCCAAAAGCATGTTTATTTTAATTCATTGACATACAATACACCACTTAGCATCTTATGTGAGATCTTGGTTTGCATAAATTAAAGCAAACAGTTGTTCTAATTAGTACCATACCAGTTAATGTTTCAGTGCAGTGCTCAACACACAGTAACAGTTGTCATCAATTAAAATGCTGATTAACAGTACTTGACAGAAACTCAGCTCTTGCTAATAAACAGTGTCATCAGCAATTACAATTTCCTGTGTAATAAAAGACAGGTGCCACATGTTGTACAAATATTAATAATATGGCCCTGAGCCAAAGCTAGTACTGCACAAATGGCCTCCAGCTGTTTTGCATAATGCTAAGAAGAATCTAGGCTGCAGTCTCAATGGTGGAACTAGTTTTACTTTAACATCAGTTTATTGGAGCTCCAGCTACAGCAATCACTAAACTCTAGCCTTTTAACCCCAAAGCTGAGGAAAACTCACAAAGCATCATCTCTTTCAAAATATTTTCATTACTTGTGAATGCATCATCTTCACCCATACTGGTCTCATTTTGTTTCATTCCAGTGCTGATGAAGGCCTTGTCTGTACACCTTTTAAGATATCCGTCTTTCAAATGTAATACCACGGAAGTTTTGCAGTATCATCTCTGGTATGCTTTGCTCTAGTGTTGTTGTTGCATTAGATGTTTCCTTACTAGACACCCCGCCCACTCTCTTTTTTTTGCTCATATTAGCTGTTATGCTAATCAGAATGAATACCACCCCAGGTCTCTCCCTGAGAAGAGGTCATTGGTTTAATGAGACTAACTTGGTCAAGAAACTGTAAAAAATGAATAAATAAAAATAAAAAAAATCTTGTTAGAGCCATGGATATACTTAGATAATCTCATGTTGCTTCTGTCAAATGCAAATAGACATCTGAATTTCACTCACTAGTCTCATTCTATTTCTGCTTACACTGGGAAATGTTCAGCCTGCATTCTTACTGAATTTAATCTGTTGTGACCCAGAAGTACTGGAATTCATAGCTTCACCAGAATGATCTCAGCCTATTCTCATACAAATGACAGTGGGTAAACCCTGGCTATTACATCAGTGATCTCTGCTACTGGCACTGTAGTACTGAAGGAAGTAATGGTCACACTATTCTACCTCTTGGTCCATTTCATCCCGGACTTGTATAACACCTTCTTTATTTTTTCTGCTGTCATTTCACTTCATTCCACTGTTCATGTAAGTCTTGGATATATCCCCATTTCTTAAAAGAAAAACAGATGATTGTGTGTTCTTATACTCACTGAGGCTGATGTGAAAGCTTTCTTCTTAGAGCTCCTGCTGAATTCATCACCTGATACGTAGCTGTCCCAGATATGGAACTATGATTGAATGGGTGATATGATGCCCTTAGACCAGCATGTGAAAGATGGTAGTTCTGAAAATCCAGAACTTCTACAGGTTTCTTATAATCGAGCAGTCACAAATGCTGTGGATGTTAGTGGACCACAGTAAGTAAGCTCTGTGTTTATTGAAACAAGGGGCCACTCATAAGATCAAGAGCTCCAAGGGTTTCATGCCCCAAGGTGGCAGCTGAAGTACAGATGAAGATTTCACTGATTTAAAGGCCAGCTTAGACTAAAGCTCAATATGTGGAGTATCAGTCAGAAATTTCATTTTATAAAGCAAACCTCAATATCAATAGAGCAATGCATCTCTTATAAGGCCAAGAAGGTGCAGGATTTTCTGCAGTTAATGCTGGTGTTATTAGGCATTCCCTTCCTCAAGATGTATCCACTGAGAAGTGAGGTGATACTGACATGTTGCCCAGACTTTTTCTATGGACAAAGTTTAGTCATGTTAGCTTTGACAAAGTGAAAGATCTAGTTTTAGCTGGTCATCTAACTTGTGGATTGGATCTTGGCCAAGCAAATCTGATATGTCCAGCTTGATGTTCATTAGTCAAAAGATCTTCTGAATTGGTTGAGCATCTTTAAAGTTGGATGTTTTCCATAATACTTAAAGGAGATGTTATTTCCCCCATCCTTAAAGGAATATACCTTGGATCTCTGCCACTTGGGAAATATCATACGTCCCAACCATCTGGCGCCAAGCATACATCATTCCACTTCACAAAGGTGGTAAAAACATAGACACAACCAATTTTAGACCCATAGCCATAATTTCCTCTCTCTCAAAAATACTAGAAAAAACTATCCATGCACAAATCATGCAATAACTAAACCTGAACAAACTCCTCTCCCACACCCAACATGGCTTCCACCCCGGCCACAGTACCATCACTGCCTTCTTTCCTTTCTAGAGACAATCAACCCAGTACGTGATAACGGAAAATATGTATCACCACTATTTTTGGACCTCTCAAAAGCATTCAACACCATCTCCCACACCTTACTCCTATCCCAGCTCTCATCCTTACATCTCTCTCCCTCCACCCTTGCCTGGTTCACCAGTTACCTATCCAACTGCCAATAAGCCATCCAGTGGAAAGAATCTACCTCTCCTTTCCTACATACACCAACTGAGGTCCCTCAAGGTTCAGTACTAGACCCTCTGCTTTTTAACATATTTATCAACAACTCCCACCTCTCCATCCCTGAAGCCTCCATCATCCCTTATGCAGACGACTCCACCATAATCTCCTCAGCCTCCTCCCCCTCTGAACTGCTACTAAAAAGCCAACTTGCCTTTTCCAAAACAGAATCCTGGATGAAATCCAATCACCTTGCCCTAAATGCTACCATAACAAAACTAATGATCTTCACCCCCACTAGAAACTCCACCTTAGACAGAAACCTGTTCTGCATTACAAGCCAGAATAAAACGCCATTAGAAATAGTTCCCTCGACCAAACTGCTAGGCATCATTATTGATGAAAACCTAAAGTTTGACTCCCACATATACTCTGCTATTAAGAAAACCCATCAAAAAATTGGTCTCCTATACAGGCACAACCGCTATCTCAGCCCCTCCACCGACAAACACTTGCAACTACCTTGCTCCTCCCATCTTTCATGTACAGCACTCCCCTATTTACCAACCTCCAACTAGGCCTGTGCTCCAAACTGGAATCCTTCTACCACAAAATTAGCAAATTCGCAACCAACTCCAAAAATTCATCTCATCACTGCCACTCACTACTCATCCTCAAATGGCTAGAACTCTCCAACTACCTTAGATATTTGCAACTTACTACTATCCACATCTTCAAACCAGCTGACTGTCCATCCCTGACCACAGCCCTAATGCCCTACACTCCCTCCCGCTCCCTAAGATCCGAGACCCAAAATCTGCTTCAAGTACACAAACCCTCTCATCCCCCAGGCCAACTATTACTAGCCTGCAGAATAGCTAAACTATGGAACTCTCTCCCCTCTCAACTATGCAACATGTCTAACCATAATAACTTCAAAACCCACCTTTTCTCGCACCTATCCTCCAAATGGGAATGTCCTTCTCATGCTCCTACCTAAAGCACCTCCTTCAATTTTGTTTTCTATGCTTTTACTCCCTCTTTTTTTTCTTTTCTTTTACAAAAGAATCGATAGATACATGACTACCTAATGAGCATTTTCTTTGCCAGACTGGATTAAATGTGAATAATTTGATTTCCTATTCTACTAATGCTACTTAATACTTCTGACTGAATATCGTCTATTGATATTAATGTAACGTAATTTTGTTGTGGAGCTTTTCTCCCCGGGCCTCCACTGAAAACGGGCCGACATGGCCCAGTGGACTCTCCGGTCAACAAATGCAAATAAATAAATAAATAAATAAATAAATAAATCTGCCCCATTGTGAATGTTTTCAAGATAAGTTTAGCTATTAAGAAAAAAAGGTTATGTGTCCCTCAAACTTACCATTAAGAAATGCAAAGATGAATATGAAGTAATTCAGAAGACAAATATAAGGCCTTCTTCAGTTAAATTAGGATGTATATAAGTAACAAAGAACTCTGTACCAAACTTTTCTCTAAGTGTACCTCCTTCTCTGACCTCAAGGACATTGTTAATATTCTTGTGAACAAATTCTCTTCCAGATTCATCCTACCCATTTCACCTCCATCTGCCTCCAATATCCTCTCACACCTATTCTCCTGAAATAAATCTGGACCAAGTACTTTAGGTACTTTCCAAAATTAAAGACAGCAATTACATGGGCTCTGACAATATCCTGTTGGATTTTGCTGAGAAGTGCAAAATCACATCTAACAAAATACTTTCATCAACTCTTTAGCTTGAGTCTATGCACTGGCTACATTTCTGTGTTGTATAGAGGAGATGTGGTGGTGTTCATGCATAATGGTGATCCCAGGACTGACACCAAAAACTGTATTTTAGTCACATGTGAACTCTTTACAAGTCTATGGAATGTAGAGGAATAAAGGAATAATACTACGCAAATGATCACAGGGACCATAAGATGCCTAGCCTTTGACACCTTTAAGAAGACATTTAAATGTTCTTTGCACCCTTACTCCTTTTGCAAACTCTTTTAACAGTGCTCACCTCCCAAACTGAGCAAGGCACACATGATAACTTTGAGTCTACCTATCCAAATGCTGACTTATACAATGATATGGATGAACTTATATACCCGGATACACATTAGTTTTAATTTGCAAAAGGCAGATCATGTGTGCTCAACCAGTTTGAGTTCCTCAAAAACATTATGAGCTAATGAATAAACAGCATATAGTCTGTGCTACTTATATGCACCATACCAAGGCATTCAATGATATTCCCCGTGCTGTGATTACTGGCATACTCTTCCATCTCAACATTAACCCTCATATAGCTTGCTTGATAAGTAACTGTCTGAGAGAAACTATATTATTAATGTCAGGGGCATAAGTTCTAGACAAAAGAACATCATGAGTAGTGTTCCACAGCGCCCCTTTCTCTTTGGTATTTACCTGTCTGACATGTCAGCTGATATCATGGGACTATAGCTAAGTTTGCTGATAACTGCAAACTGGAGACATTTTCAAAATCCCATTCTGATACTTGAATTCTTCAGCAAGAGCTGGACCAAACAGCTACTTTGTATGTTAATCATGGAGTTATCATGAATGACGAAGAACAATAATTTTCCTTGCTAAATATAGTATTACTACCTCTTACCATAAAGGTAACATTCCACTTACATTTGCCATAGTCATGAGGGACTTGGGTATATATGCATAAAACACACTCTTCTTTGACTGTCACATCTCTGTGATAGAAAATCATTCTAACATGCACAATGTATCCATCAGGGTATTGCATCAAGACCAACAATGTTATAATTCCACTTTATTCCTCCCTTATTAGGCTCATCACTGAATATGCCTCCTACCTTGCTAAGCATGTAAATTAACTTGAGAGACCTCAATATTTCATCATCAAAAAGATCTCAGATATCAGTACCCTTAACTACTCTGACAGAGTACAAATATTGTCCCGTGATTCAGTGCTGTTTAGACTCCTTGGATAATCTCTATTTTGCTTTCTGTGTTACAAATGACTCATCAGTTTTTGAACATCTTTACCTAAATAATGCTAATTGTAAAGAAATGACCCACTCGACTTAAAACTATACTAACATCAATAAAATCACGTCATGTACCTAATCTAGGTACTTTTGGGAAGGGCTGCCCTTACATCCTCAGCAACCTTTAAAACCAGTCTGGATGACCAGATGGCTAGTCTTAAATGTTTATCTGGACTATGTGATGAAAATCTAATTACTGAAGGATGTTAGTCTTCCACTTGCAGTGATGACAGTGGTGATGTGGCTGAGTTGCTTAATGGTGTCCTTGGGTGTAAGCTTCGTAAGAACCTATAAACCTCTTCAGCTGTACTTTTAACGTATATCTCATGAACTCTTTGACCTTGGTGGCCTGGGTTTCATTCTAGGCATACAACTAAGATTGTCCTGGTTAGAGTGATCAATGACCTTCATATGGCAGCAGGATCAAAGATTATATTCTACCTTGGTCCAACTTATCTCTCAACAGTGTATGATACCATGGGCCATGGGACCTTGATAGACCTCCCTAGCATTCATTGTGGATTATCTTCCATATTTCTTGAATGATATGGAACTTATTTATAGACCTATATCTGATCCCTACAGACCAGGAATTCTGCTGCAAAATCTATACAAAGAACATCTGCAAACCTTTAAAGGGCCTGATATAATTGAAAACAAAACAAAGAAGAAATGTGAACATTACAGCCAGAAAGTAATCACTTTCAGTGCTCCTTTAATATTAAATGTGTTAAATGCATTCAGTTGCTATTTAATCACTACTAATGATTCACTTGGGCAATGCTGTTATTTACTAGTGGGATTCTCTACCCTCTGTGATTACTCCATATTTGTGAATCAGTTCTGTTTTATTTATTTATTTATTTTTATTTTTCTGAATGTCTTCACCCAGACTGTCCATGGAAATCATCTGTTGTGATCAGGGTACTACCTTATTAAACACACTAACTAAATAAATAAGCAACCTCTAGAAAGCACATCAATAAAAATGCAGAAAAACAACAGCTATAGCTTGGATAGAAATATGCCAGTTTAATCCGCTCATCTGAGATCATGTATAATTAGAAAAAGAAAGAAAGCAGTTCTCTGTCCTGCATATTAATATGCTAGCTTTGGACTGTATAAGCACAATATATGCTATAAAATGGTTGCCTGCTATGGTAGCAATTGCTGAGAGTTTAAATTCCACTCAAATGTGAAAACAAGGAAAAAAATGGAGTGGATTTCATATTCTACTTTCTTGTAGAAGGCAAAGATATTCCCTACAACTGCACACCTATAATTAAGAGAACATTACCCTCTGCATCCCAATAGTCAGTACAGTCATATCTGAGGTAGCTCCACCTTGAGGAAAGGGAATTTACCCTGCAGTGACATCGTGCACAACAGTGCTTTTCACATTCAATGACAGCAAACATGGCCATCATCCTCACTATATGCTACCCTTTACAGCTGAGCAGCACAAGTTACAGGTAAACAAGTAATGGTTCTGCAAACACAGAATGTAATCTGTACATATGAATAACACAAGCCTGGTCCGCTGCTTCCTCCCTTCTGACAAGTCAGGATCCAAAAAAGAGGGAGAAAGACACATCTGATAGCAGGCAGCAAGAATCCACCAGTAACATGATCATTCACATTACAAAACAGGACTTTCCATGGAGATGATTATTTAAAGTGCCTGGCTGCAGTTCACAGACATATTTTGCACAGCAGCATGTGGTAAGTACAGCTCTCAGATACAGTTTATTCCAGTTTATTCATAAAATATATTTCCCAGATGTTTGCCACATCCAGCATTAAAATATATTTTCTGCATGCCAGTACCTGATAACACTTATCCAATGAAACATCAGTGTAGGCACGATGTGTCCACAAATATTAATGGATGCATCACTTTGCATATTCAGGGACATGACCCTTAAATTACATGGACACATTCCCTCACTATCCTACTGTCATGTCTCTGAGACTATATTAATTATATTATATTATATTATATTATATTATATTATATTATATTATATTATATTATATTATATTATATTACATTATTAACACTTTGTTAGTCCCTCTAGATCAATAGTCTCTTTTCAGGGAAGATTCAAAGTAGTATTCAAACTGACCAGGAGTAATAAGGACAGCACTCTGGGGAACTTTCCATACTGTTTGAGGATCTTGGTTTAACATCTCATCTGAAAGATAGCACACTCAGGAGTCTATCAATCAACTTATGCTGCACTGCAGTGTCCGTATTGTACAAAAAATAATCCAAATACTTGGTGTGGGAATAGAACCTACAGCCTACTGCTCTTCCAGACCAATACAAACAGGAATATTTTATTAGTACATTAAATCAACCCAGCAGCTAGTTCAGGGCACATGCAAGGAAACTAAAGTACCCAGAGTAAAATTAGATAAACTTAGTTAGAACTGAAATCCACACAAACAGCATCTGGTGATGAGGACTGAAATTCAGCCCATGTGCTCAGAGGTAACAACAATAACCAGTGTATTCTTCATTAGTGACGGGACTGAGGAAAGTTTTCTTTCTTTCTTTTTTTCCATAGCTGACATCTTCCTGATCATTATTACCCTAGGCCATGAAGGAGGTCATCTCCCCTATCATTATCATAAGTGCTCCAATATTCTTAGCCCTAGTACTGTAGCCTGTGGCACATCAGTCATTACTGGCTTCACACAAAAAGTACAGTTGTGTACACTTACCATAAATGTATATGTTCGAGTGTATTCACTGTTGCAGTCATCACATTTGGGTTATCCCTGCCAGGGTAGCCCTCAGCCAGCCCAAATACCAGAGGCTTAGTATTTCTGCATCGGTTGCTGTCGCTTCAGGACTGACGTCAGGTCATCAAGTAGTATAAAGTAAGGCAAACAACGCCATTACATCAGTTTTTCTTGCCCTAACCTGTCAGGAGATCCCAAGCAGGAGCCAGGTTCTGGTGGAAGAACCCCATCAGTAGAAAGTAAATACCAATATGTCCCTTGTAAGGAAGAGAAAAAAGGGGGATGGAGGGAGGGAAACCAGGACTGCAACAGTGAATTCACTCAAACATCTACATTTATGGTAAGTGTACACAACTGTACTATGTTCTTCATGTTTTACTGTTGCAGTCATCACATTTGGGTTGATTGCCAAAGCTGAGGAAATGGGTGGAGGCAGTCAAGGAAACTAGGGGCTGGCTAGGATGCCCTGCAAGACTGCAGAGGCAAACCCTGCCCTGGATTTGGAGAAGAGAGGCAGGTGGTAATGCTTGGTAAAAGTGTAAACAGATGTCCAGGTGGCAGCCTCCAGGATGTCTCTGGTGGGGACTCCTCTGAGGAAGGCTGCAGAGGTAGAGGCTGCTCTGGTGGAGTGAGTCCTAACCCTCTTGGTGGGAGGCTTTGCATGTTGTTTGTAGCAGAAATAGATGCAGTGTGTTATCCATTTGGATACGGTTTGTTTGGAGATGGCTTTGCCTTCTGCCCCTGTAGCAAAGCTAACCAGCAATAGATCAGAATTTCTGAAGGATTTAGTCCTGTACAGATAGAATCTGAGCTGTCAGTGCATATCTAGAGAGTTCAGAATCCTTTCCCCCTTGTTCTGGGGATTAGGAAAGAAAGGTGGGCAAATGAATGGATTGGTTAAGAGCCACACTGGACACCACCTTGGGCATGAAGGAAGGGTTAGTTCTGAGGGATACCCTGTCAGCACAGAAGATGATGAAGAGTTCCACAGCCATGAGCGTTTGCAGCTCAGAGTCTCTTCTGGCTGAAGTGATGGCCAGAAGGAATGCTGTCTTCCAGGAGAGAAATTTTAGCTCTGCAGAAGAAGTTGGTTTGAAAGGGGCAGGGTGAGCTTTTCCAATACAAAGTTAAGGTCCCAAGCTGGGGTTGATGCCCTTCTGAGTGGCCTCAAGTTGCTAGCCCCTCATAGGAACTGCCTGATCAAAGGGTGTGAGAAAAGGGGCTGTTCAGTGGGAAAATGAGCAGAAATAGCAGAGGCATGAATTTTTATAGAAGAGAAAAAGAAGCCACTGTGTAGTAGGTCAGCTACATAATTCAGGATGACAGGGAGGGAGGGCTGTGCCATATTGGCTCTCTTAGCCTGGATCCAGGTGCAGAACCTTTTCCATTTGTCAGCATAAGACTTTCTAGTGTTACAGCATCTGGCCTCATGGATAACATCTAGAACCTGTTCACTGAGTTTAGCAGATTGGTTTGGGGTTAGGGAATAACCCAAGCTGCCAAATTGAGTGTCTGCAACTGGGGATGCATGAATTCCCCTTCCCTCTGGGTCAGGAGGTTTGGAATCTGAGGAAGATGCCATGGTGGCAGAGGGGACAGGCTGTGCAGCAAGGGGTACCAGTGCTGGCGAGGCCAGTCTGGAGCTATAAGAATGGTCCTTGGTTTTTCCTCCTTTATTTTGAGCAGTACCCTGGGGATGAGAGGTAGTGGAGGAAAGGCATAGACTGATAGACTGACAAGGAGAAGGACAGGGCATCCACTTTCCAAGCCATGCAGTGATGCTCTCTGGTGCAGAATTTGCTGAGCTGATGGTTGGTGTGGGAGGAAAAGAGGTCAACCTTCGGGGTGCCCCATTTCTGAGTTATTAGGATGAAGGTTCTTCTGTTGAGCTGCCACTCATGTGGGTCCAGAAGATTTCTGCTTAATTGGTCTGCTGGAGAGTTGAGAGAGCCTGGTAGGAATTGCGCTAACAGGAGCAGTTGCATGGCAGAGGCTGTGTGCCAAAGGGTCATGGCCAGCCTGCATAGGGGGTAGGAGTGAAATCCCCCCTGCTTGTTGATATACCACATCACAGTAGTGCTGTCTGCTTGATTAGGAGAGCCCCTGGAGAGAGAAGGGGCTTGAAAGCTATCACGGCTTACTAGACAGCCATAATCTCTTTTTGGTTGATGTGCAGAGGGATTTGCTGTTGGCTCCATTGGCCCTGTATGCACCTGCTGTCCAGGTGTGCACCCCAAGCATAGTCTGATGCATCTGTGGTGAGGGTCTGGGTGGTGGGTGGTGGGTGGCGAGAAAGGCAGTCCCTTGTTGTGGGAGCATGCTGTTGTCCACCAAGGAAAATCTTTTCTGTGGCAAGGAATTACAGGTAGAAGAGTTTCCAGGTCTTGAGAGTGTTAACACCAAAGGCTTTTTAGGTACCACTGAAGTTTCCTCATATGCAGTCTGACATATGGAATGAGTAGTATGCAAGATGCCATGAACCCCAGAGCTTGCAGGATTTTCCTTGTAGATAACTGGGGCTTGGTGGCTAGTTGACAGAAGTAGGCTGTCAGGAAAAATTGTTTTTCTGGTGTAAGGAATGCCATTTGGGATGCTGTGTCCAGGCTTGCTCCCAGGAAGATAATCCTTTGGGTGGGCACCTGTTTGGATTTCTTTTCATTGATTGTGTACCCTAGGGAGGTTAATAGGGTCTTCACAAAGGCCAAGTGCTTGAGCAGCTTTTCCTGGCTGTCTGCCTGAATAAGGCAGCCATCTAAGTATGGGTAAAGCTGGATATTCCTTTGTATCCAGAAGGCAATGGCCGGAGCCAGATATTTTGTGAAAACTCTGGGAGCAGTAGATAAGCCAAAGGGAACTGCAGAGAACTTAAAGTGTTGAGATCCTGCCCATATTGCCTGCATGATTTCCTGATAGGGATGTAGAGGTAGGCCTCTTTTAGATCTAGGTTGGCTAGCCAAGTGTCCTTGGACAGCAATGGGCAGCAGCTGCTGGAGGGTGAGCATTTCGAATTTTGGGATCACCAGGAAGGTGTTTAGAATTTATTGATTGAGGATGGGGCACCAGGTGCCTCTTTTCTGGGCACCAGAAAATGTCTGGAATAGAAACCTTGGCATATCTGTTCTGCAGGAACGTGCTCTACTGCCCTCAGAGAAATCAGGGAAAGGATTTGCTTTTGAGCCTCTGCCCACTGGTTTGGAGGTAGATCTGGGAACCCTTTTGTGGCTGGAAGGGTGTGGAAGGAAAATTTGTATCCCTGAGACAGTAAGTTCAGAACCCAGTGGTCATTGGTAATGGTGGCCCAAGTGCTTGCGTGAAAGGAGAGTTTTCCTCCTAGGGGTAAGGGAAGGTGGGCAGAAGGAGGGGGTGGTGGAGGTGAGTCATTGTGAGTTCTCACCATAGGGGGGTGGCTTAGAACTCCCTGGTTTTGAAGTGGATGTAGTCCACTGCTTAGATCTTTGCATTCCCTGTGGTTGCTGTCAGGGGGGTCTGGTTCCCCAGGGCCTAGGCTGGACTGGTTTAGTAGGAGCAGGAAAAGACCAGTGTTTGGCGTGAAAATGCCTGCTGAACCTGGGTGGCTGGACCTGCAAGAAATCCTTAACTGTTTGCATACATATTTTGCTTTTACTTCCATCTTTTTTAAGACCTCTTCTGCCTTAGTGCCAAATAAGTTATCTTTGTGCAAGGGGGCATCCAACAATTTAGATTTGACCTGATCTGGCAGGGGCTGTTCCTTAACCTATGCATGCCTTCTAATGACTGATCCAGTGACTGCTGCTCTGCAAGAAGCTTCTAGGGCATCAAAACCACAGTGCGAGGTGTGTTTACTTACTTGACTTGAACAATGCATTAACTCTTGTAATTTTTTACATTCTGTCCAAGGAGGAACGGAAGACATTTTTTGTTTGAGGAGTTCCAGGGTATGTTGCTGAAATTTTAGCATATGGAACTGACAGTTTAGTGCCTCTGATAGTATACTTTTTTACCTCATCTGTCTAGTGTTCGGGAATCCCTATCTGAGGGAGTAGGATTCTTAGCATATGTTGCTTTAATCCCTTTAGGCCCTTGAGAAATTAACTCAGGGTCAGCAGCAGGATTTTTAAAAAGAAATTTGTGAGAGTCAGGGCATCTATAGTACCTGTCTGGTTTCCTGGATGCAGGAGGGAGGGTGTCTGGAGTCAAGCTGAATTCCAGGAAAACATCCTCCACAACATCCAGGACTGGGGGGATGGCCAAGGGTCTGTGCTGTGGAAAATCTAGGAATTACCTGAGTCTCTTTTTAGACTGACGGTAGTCTTGACTCTCCCATTGGAAATGCTCTCTCAAGGTATGCAGGGTTTCCCCAAAGGAAAAATCCTCTGGGAGAGAGGCTGAAGGAATGGAATCCTCTGCTTCAGAATCCTCATAAGCAGAGAGGGGCTGCATGTCTTCATATTCAGATGCATCAGAGTAATCTGACTTTTGTTCAGAAAAAACTACAGGGAACAGATCTCTTTTCCTTTTGGCGGGGGTAGCTTGGCTTCCCCTGATCAGCATGATAAGGTCTTACACCATTTTAAGCATTTGAGACTGAGGCAAGGAAGCAGGCGCCTGAGAGTGGGTTGTCGGTTTCTTGGGTGTGGTTTGTACCTTGGGCCTTAGAAACTCAGTCATTTTTGAAAGAACGGTAGTCACAAAGAAGACGTCGGTTTGTGTCATGAATTGGTAGTACAAAGGAATTCCTCGGAAGCCGGTGCCTACTGAGCAGCTCCGGACCCATCCAAGGTAGAGTCAACCGCAGGATCCTTAGCCGAAAAATAATTTTGCGGCATACCGGACTCCTAAAGGGTCTCAGTAGCGGCCTGCGAATCCACAGAAGCACATCAGGGGCTGCAAAAGCGCCTCACTGAGGACCGGAGAACTGATGACTAGCGTAACGGAACCATCATCGGTAGGTTTGGACCTGTGCAGTCTGTCTCTGTCTTTATCTTTACGTTTATTTTCGGAAGATCTGCTGTCAGATGGCTTACCGAAGCTATATCAGAATTCGAGGACTGTAAGCAAAAATATCTGGCTACAATAAGGGCCTGACGATGGATAGTTCTGGCGGTGAACAAAGCACAGAAGCAACAACGGGGGACGTCGTGGTCTGGGCCTAAACAAGTGACGCAGTAAGAATGGAAGCCTCGGTGTGGTATTTGCTTTCCACAGGCGAGACATTTATTAACTTTTTCTGACATCGGTTAGTGCAAGAAAAAAGGATCCCCAATGGGGAACTTAGCTTTAGAAGACTTCAGTTCGGTAGATGAAACTCAGGTAGCAGCCGACCGGCACACGTGCAAACTGCTTCTACTTCGGACTCCACGGCAAGAAAGACTGATGTAATGGTGTCGGCTGCCTTACTTTATACTACTGATGACCTAACGTCAGTCCTGAAGCGACAGCAACCGATGCAGAAATGCTAAGCCTCTGGTATTCGGGCTGGCCGAGGGCTACCCTGGCAGGGATAACCCAAATGTGACGACTGAAACAGTGAAACACGAACAACATCACAAAACACCAACACAATGGCTGCAGTTCCACATATAACTAATTCTCCATTTACTTTGTTGACTTGGAATACTACATCCACTGGACTCTCCTTGTTGGCTTTAGTTGTGACCTATTTATAGAACTGGAGGCACTTGGAAATACACATAAAACATTTAAATGCAAAAAAAAAAAAAACGATGGTAGCACATTAACAGTATGGTAGCTAATAGTAGCAATTTAACATCCATATGCTGTTAAAACGTGTTTTACATATTAAGGTTAATAGAAAAACTTTATTACTAAAATATAAAACCTACAGTATCCGCAGTATTAGTAAATCTTGCCTATTAAAACACAAATATATTTCAAAAGCAACTGTGTCTATTATGTTTATTCTCTATTTAGAGAACTCATATGAGCTTACACTATGCTGCCCTCCACTGTACCACTGCAGTATATACAAATGGATACTGTAACAGCATTACCTCCATGGGTCTCAACCTGGTAAGAGGGCAGTGTTGGACACAAACCACTGCAATGTATAACAATAATTCAAAAAATGAAACACTTTTTTCACACAAAACAAAAAACATACCTTGACCATGACCATGATCTTTCAAGCAAACTGTAACTTATGTATGCATTTAATAATGTCTAAGCACAGAGACATTTAATTTATATATATATATATATATATATATATATATATATATATATATATATATATATATATATATATGGTTTACTATCATAATATCGGACCGGACTCGGTCGAACACTGCTTGCATCGACCCACATTCGCGAAAGTTGACATTGCTGAATCCCTATATTGCTGAATTACGTCTCAAATGCGACCATGGAACAGCTTTAACATGGGTCAAGATAGGGGCAAGATTTGTAATTCAGCAATGTCAGGTTCGACATTGTCACCATTCGACCCCCTGTCTTTCGTTGAAGTGGACTCGTCCAAATCCACTTCAACATAATATATATAAATATATATATGTATATATATATATATATATATATATATATATATATATATATATATATATATATATATATATATATATGTGTGTGTGTATATACCTACACACACACACACAAACACACACACACAGCTGTAGAAGCAGAAAGATAGTCTCACATATATAGAGAAACTTACACACGCACGTAAATACACATACAGCAATGACTTTACACTTGGTATTTTTTATGTTTTTCTTCATTCATTGATACAGAATAAAACATCTGATAAGTAGTCAGTCAATTAAGTGGCTCTAATTGCTGGGAACAGAGAGTTACACACAAAAATGCAGAGGCACTAACACCCCCCCCTACGCAAACCAATGTGCCCAGCAATTAGAGCCACTTTATTGACCCTGTACTTCTCAGATATTTCACTCTGATTCAGTGAAGGAAGACATACCAGCAATGAAGTAACTGCTGTCAGACACATGCAGTGCAAAGCATTACACCTCCCATTACCCCATCCCCACACATAGACAAATAATGTTCTCAACTATCCTTGACTTTGCTGAATATCCCTGCTTTTTTCTCATATTGTTGTCTGTTCTTCAGATATTCTTCACATATTGAAGACTGCAGTCCCTAAATAATCCCAAACATTTTGAGTTTCAGACTTTATATCCTTTATAAAGTGTATGCTAATACAAAACCTATTATCTTAGAAAATGTCTAGGGATACAAGAACAACATTTAAAATCTCTCTCTAATTTTGTTATTTTTTGCCTTCATCCCTGTTTATTGAGCTAAGATGTCAGCCACACACGCAACATCCTTGTAAATGCTGGTATTGTAGTTACATGCCTTGGTCCTGTTTTTTTCTCATACTACTAAATATGATTAGACACAAAAACATTTAGCAATATGAAAAGAAAGATGACAGAAGGTTGTTTTTGTTTCTTGTCTTATGTTTCAACACATCTTAATTGGCTACCCTGAAGACATGGACTTCTACTGGGCATTCAAATTGGCTGCTTAAGCTCCAGATATCATTCTCTGATTTCCCCATTTTCCCGTTTTGCGAGTGGCTATAATTGTAATTTTGGAGACAATCAGAAAAAAAATGGTGGAGCCCTGTGCGGCAGCGGCTGCATCAGCTCGTTAGGGAAAGTGCTTCATTTTTCTCCTTTTTCACTCAAAAATACAAGGAAACCTGGTTCTGGACTCTTAAATGAAAATACAGAAGTTTACAGTAGGCAGAAATTGCAGGAAATCACACATACTTCATTGCCATGCTCCTGGACTGAAGTTATACTGTCTGCAGAGTCTGTGGGGACTACTACAGTCTCTAAGAGTTAAAACTTTGCAAGCTGCTAAGTGCCTGAAACATGAGATGGGAGGTGCTGGAACAGGCTGGATAAATAAGAAAAGGAAGAGATGTGAAAGAACAAGAAAAAGAGGATGTAGGACTGGTACTGATGCTTAACTAAAAGCAAACCCTCACAGGCCTGCACTGCCCTCAATATTGCTTGCAAATATGCATTCTCTTGACAACAAGATGGACTACTTAAGGATGTAAGTCTCTTCAAAGAACAAGGTGGGAGACATTTGTTTAATTATGATTACTGAGACATGGCTTCACAGGAATATCAGTGACAACGCTGTTAATTTCGAGTTTCACACTGTATCGTGCAGACAGAAGTCAAGCACTGTGTGGAAAGGCTAGGGGAGGTGGAGTCTGCATTTATGTTAATAAAGAAGAGCTGTGAAAAATATTACCATAACCATAGATGTCCTTTTCTTCCATATTGCAGTATTCCAAATTCTTGGTGTTTTCCTCTCTTGCTACCTGAATTTCTGGCCAGTATACAAAAGCTTCTAGTAACTGCAGGGTATGTGGGACATCTGATATTGGCTAAGGGAACGTGGGCCATAAAAGGGATGTCTGCATGTACCAGAACTCAGAACTGAGTGCTCCAGTCAGACCCCAGTCCAAGGATAACTGTGGAAGTCCAGTACCATCCAAGAAGGAACAGTTTAAGGAAAGAAGAGAAGAAGGAGAGAGGGAAGGAATACTGCAAGATGGACGAGAAGGACATCTATGGTTATGGTAAGATTTTTCACAACTATTCTGTGTCCTTCTATTCTCATGTTGCAGAATTCCAAACACTTGGGTGAGTGCCAAAGCTCACTGGGAAGAAGACAGTGTTGGCTTGGAACTATTTTCTATAAATCTATGGAGGATTGCCCTGGCAAATCCAGACCTGGATTTGGAAATGTGGTCCAATTTGTAATGCTTGGTAAAGGTGTGGATAGAGGGCCATGTAGCTGCCTCTAAAATGGTGGCACTGTCTAATCCTTTAAAGAAAGCTCCAGATGAAGCCATAGCCCTAGTGGAGTGTGGTTTAACTTTGGACCCCAAATATTTCCCATGGTATGCATAGCAGAAGGAAATTTATTTATTTTTATTTAACATTTGTTTGCCAGGATAGTCCGACTGGACAACAAGTGCCCGTTTTCAGCGGAGTCCAGGGGAGAAAAACTCCATAAGTTTACAGAGAAAAGAAAAATTTACAAAAGAGACATTACAGGGTAGTAGCATATAGATTCTAGACTTTACAGCCGTTAGTATACACTAAGAGGATATTCCCCTTTTTGTTTGAAAATACAAGTGTACAAAATATACAATGAGAGTAGATAAGAACCTGATAGAGCATTGCAAGATATTTCACAATTGCATAGGAGTATATAAAAGTTTAAGTTTCCATATATACATACAAACAAATATACATATAATAGCATATACATATGTTTATATATAAATATATATATGTATCCATGGTTCTACCTGACATAATCGAAACCACACAACACCGACAACCACATCACCGACACCACATATTCGACAGTCCATAAACACGAAACCACACATAACCGACAACGAAATAACCGACGGTACACAAACACGAAACCCCATACAAAACAAAACACATCCCCATTCCACAAACCACACACACAACACAAGCACACCAAAATCCTTACAAGCCCACACTAAACCTTACCCTAACCCTAAGGTCCGTCACTATCGCGACACTTACCTACCCGCTCCCCTAACCCTAACTCACTTAACCCGCCTATTCCCTAACCCTAACTCACTTAACCCACCCCTATCGCCTCCCTAACCCTAACTCACTTAACCCACCCCTATCGCTGCTTAACCCTAACTCACTTAACCCACCCCTATCGCTCCCTAACCCTAACTCACTTAACCCACCCCTATCCCCACAGACCGTCAATCTCCACACTTACCTGCCTCGCACCCTAACGTCCGTCACTACCGCATACTCACACAGCCTTTCCCCATGTCGGCATCCTCGGCGTTGGTGTTGTCATCCGTCGTGTCGGTCTTCTGCATTGTCGATGTTCTGCAACCCGCGATTCGTCTCGCTTTCGATCTTCTGGAGCTCCGGATTCCGATGTCGGTCTTCTCAGCTGTCGACGAAGTCAGGTAGAACCGTATCCATACATGGGTTCCTATTGGAACATCGAAAATGCAATTGTTCGAATCACTAAAGGTCGACCTTTAATAATCGAACAATTACATTTTTGAATGCTCCGAAAAATATATAAACATTTTTTAAAAAAGGTAAAGTAAAGGGTGTAGGCAGGGGGGCAAGCCCCCCTGCACCCCCACACCCCCTGCTACTTAAATATACCAATTCTGAGATTGCGCTACAGCATAGGAAAGGCAAACCTTCCCTTTCCTGCACTTAACTCCATTAAAGTGCGATCTCGGAGTTGGTATATTTAAGTAGGGGGGTGTGGGGGGTGCAAGGGGGGCTTGCTCCCCTGCTTACAGCAGTTACTTTTGTTTGTTTTTTTTATTACATTTTTGAAGTTTTAGTACTTCAATCATATGGTGTCGACCATATGGTATTCGAAGTACTGAAACTTCTATAACGTAATATGTAACCGGTATATACACACACACACACACACACATATATATATATATATATATATATATATATATATCTACACATCCACACACACACATGTACATACACTCATATATAGGTTATTGCAACCACATGGATAGGTAAAGTTAGATGGTGTTGTTTGTGTTGTCCAGGACAGATGGGGTGGGTGTAGAAATAGTGAGTGGACGAGGCTTCAGGGGGGTCAGTTACAGTTGCATAGATAGTTGGTGAAGAGGTATGTTTTAAGTAGGCTTTTAAAGGAGGGTGTGGAATTTTGTAGTCTGAGGTCAGGGGGAAGGTTGTTCCATATTTTGGTTATTTCATGGTCAAACAGTGATTCCACGGAGTTGTTTTTGCATGTGATGGTTTCAATTAAGGCTTTGTTGGAGGACTGAAGTTGTCTATTTGAATTGCAGAAGTTCAGCATAACTGTCAGGTCAGGGGGTTCGGGATTGTACAGAGTTAGATGAGCTAGGCTGAGTTGATGGTACCTTAACAGGCTCGGAAATTCAAGCTACTGCAAGGCTTGTAGGGAAAGGCAGTGGTGGGATCGTGATTTGGCATTGGTAGTGAATCTAGTGATTTTTGTTTTAACATATGGAAAGTTTATTAAGGTCAGTTTTGTAAAGATTAGTTAAAATTGGGGATGCATAAAAAGAAGTTATGTTCTTACCATAACATTCCATGTGAATTGTTCATCTCGCCTTTGTTCTTACACACGGGTTCGGAGCCGATCCTCGGCTCCGAGTCGGCTGCTTCACAAGCTCTGCATCTAAGAAAAAGCTCAAGGCACAGTCTATATCCCATGACCCTCCTCTACCATCCCTCAGATCTAGTTTGCAAGAACCAGAACGCACTACTAACCACTGCGTCTAATGCTCACGTAATCACACACTTGAGACTGAAGAATATTAGAGCCAACCACAGATAGGGATATAGCTAATATGCAACTTACTGAAGAATAGGTAGAGTAGGCAACCTAGAGAATACCTACCAGGCACTAGTCGTACCCGTTCTTCCAGAACATGGTGGGGGAATGAGGGAGGGGATGTAAGAACAAAGGCGAGATGAACAATTCACATGGAACGTTATGGTAAGAACATAACTTCTTTATGTGAAATTGTTCGATCTCGCCATTTGTTCTTACACACGGGTAGCGTCCCTAGCTCCGTTACCCTGGGTGACTCATGGAAGAACATTCCTGAGTACAGTGGAACCGAAGGACGCCCTGTCCTTGGAGGACCTGACTACTTTGTAGTGAGTGACAAACGTATGAGGTTTTGCCCACGTAGCCGCTGCACAAATAGTATCCAATGGAAGAAGAGTGGCATGGGCTAAAGAAGTAGAAACGGCCCTAGTAGAATGAGCCTTAGGCTTGAACAGAAGTGGTTGCTTTGAAGCTGAATACACAAAATGTATGCAGTCCGAAAGCCATTTGGATAATGTCCATTTTGTTAAAACAAACAACTGATCCGATTTTCTGTAATCCTTTGTTCTGTCCAGATAAAATTCTCAGTTGCCTATGTACATCCAACTTGTGCAGCATGTTAATTTATTTGAATGTTTTGAAAATGAAAAAAGTTCTATAGATTGGTTGTTGTTTAGCCAAAGAGCATACCCGGAGGAGATGACGGATTTGTACGCAAGGAGACTGTCTGGGTGAAAAACCATGTATGGTGGCCTGACTGACAATGCCTGTAGCTCTGATATTCTATGAGCTGAGGTAACAGCAATGAGGAAGAGGGCCTTCCATGACAAACACTTAAGTGAGCAGGTTGAAGCTGGTTCAAATGGTGGTAGCATAAGCTGATGGGTGGCCGAAGGTGAAAGGTACCCTTCATGAAAGCCCTACAAAGCCTGTGAGACATAACTGTAGAACCCCCTTCACCTACATGGAAGTTCGATATGGCCGCAAATTGCACCCTTATCGTAGAAGTAGAGGCCCCTTTGTGAAACAGTGTAGATAAAAATTCCAGGATTTTGTGTATCGGGGCCACCAAGGGATCTAACCCTTGCGCTGATGCCCAGCACGCAAAATGTTTCCATTTGCTTTTGTATAGTTTTCTGGTAGAAGGTTTGTGGGAAGAAACTAGAATGTGCTGTACTGTTGGAGACAAAAACTCTGACCTGGCTAAATTGGGAAGTGAAGCAGCCAAGCTGTCAGTTTGAGGGACTGAAGGGATGGATGAGGAACTCCCAAAGAGTGAGTCAATAAGTCTAGCACTGGGTCCAGAATCCATGGTTCCTCCATCAGGTGGGCTCGAAGGAAGGAAAACCAGATCTGTCGAGGCCAGAATGGTGCTATGAGTATGATCGTCCTTTCCAGATTCCTGGCTTTCTGTAAAAATTTGGGAATCAAAGGGATAGGAGGAAAAGCATACAGGAGACCCGGGGGCCAATCGTGTACCAGTGCATCCCTGGCAGCACCCCCCGGAGGGGGAAGAAGGGCAAGGTAGCTTCTGCATTTGGCATTCAAGGGGGATGCAAAAAGATCACAGCAAGGCTGGCCCCATCTGCGGAAAATCCTTTCCGCTACTTGACTGTTCGGGACCACTCGTGGGGCAACAGGATGGCTCTGCTCAACCTGTCCGCAATGACTTTGGATGACCCCGGGATGTGTGTTGCTATCAGAAAATGACCTGTGGACGCAGCCAAATTCTCAGGGCCTCTCTGCATAATGGATAAGATCTGGTTCCACCTTGCTTGTTTATGTACCAGACCACTGACACATTGTCCATCCGAACTGCCACTGTTCCTAGAGGTAGAGATTCGTGAAAGTGTTGCAACGCTAGGAACACTGCTCTCAACTCTAGAACATTGATATGCAGATTGTACTCTATTTTGGACCACTCTCCTTGGACTGTTCTCCCCTGGAAAAGCCCCCCCCCCACCCCATCAGGGATGCGTCGGTGGTTACTGTGGCTGTAGGGCTGGGTAGTACAAACGGACAACCCATCGTCAGATCCTGGCTGTTTAGCCACCATTGAAGATCCTGCTTGCAAGACTCTGTGATCGAGATGTGGTGTGACAGGAGCTGTTGGAACAACCACTGTGCGAAGAGCAGCCACTGGAGGATCATCATGTGCATCCTGCCCAGAGGAACTGCAATCAGGGTGGCTGACATCATGCCTAGAACTTTCAGCACTTGTGCTGCAGAAACTTTTCTGTTCCGAATAAGAATAGCGACCTGGTCTCTGAGGGCTGATACTCTTGTTTGTGGAAGCCTGATCAGCGTTGTGGTAGTATCTAACTCTGCCCCTATGAATGAGATATGCTGTGAGGGCGATAAGGCAGATTTTTCGAAATTGACTGAGATCCCTAAATGGGAACAAAGGCTGATTATGTATTCCCTGGATTGTACAAGACGATGCTTGGTGGTGGCGGTGAGGAGCCAGTCGTCCAGATACGAAAACACCCGGAATCCTATCCACCTCAGGTGAGACGCCACTACTGCCATGCATTTGGTGAACACGCTGGGGGCTGAGGTGAGACCAAAGGGCAGATCTCGAAATTGGAAATGACTGGCTCCCAGCCGGAAGCGCAGATGATCCTGGGACGCTTTGGCCATTTTGATGTGGTAGTAAGCGTCCCTGAGATCTATAGAGCACATCCAATCATCCTTCTGCAGGAAAGGAAGGATCAACTGTAGCGTGACCATCCAGAATTTTTCCTTCCTTATGAAGGTATTGAGTTTGCTGAGGTCCAAAATCGGCCTCCAGTCCCCTGTTTTCTTTGGAACTAAAAAGAACCTTGAGTAAGTTCCGGATCCTATCTGGTCCACCGGGACTGGTTGGATGACTCTTTTTTGAGCAGCTTTCTTATTTCTATGGCTGCTTGATCTCGCAGATTGGGTGGAACATCTGGAAATCTCTTTTGTTCGGGGGGCATGGTTATAAATGGGATGTTGTATCATCTGGTTACTACGCTTTTTACCCAGGAATCCGTAGTAAGATTTAGCCAGGCCTCTGGGTATAAAGCTAAGCGACCACCAACTGCCTCCAGAGTATGACAGTCGGGCCTCCCCTCAGGAGTGCTGGCAGAATTTCCCAGGGACGCTATCCTTGTCGCCCTGGTTCTGCGGACCCCCTCTGCCTCCTCCTTTGCCTCTGGAGGAGGCGTCACTCTGTGTGGACTGGAAAGATCCCTGAGTCTTTCGGAACCACATTTTTCCGCCTCTTTGCCCTTTGGGGTACGGTCTGGTCGGGGCGGAAAAATGGACCCCTACGGCAGACAGAGTCTTACCTTCTTGCTCACACCGAGTGAGAGTCTCCTACACTTTGGGACCAAACAGGCTGGCACCATCACAGGGGGCATTGGTAAAGGAAGACTTGAAGGCTTCTGCAAAGGAACAAAGACACATCCAGGATTGCCTCTGTAGAGCAATCGCTGAAGCTGCAGCCCTACTCTAACCCATGGCCAAATACGAGATGAGCCTCATGGACGGGTTTACTATTGAAGTGAGGGTGTTAAGCTGTGCTGTTAACTTTTTGGAGACAGCAGCATCTATGTTACCCTGGAGAGTATCTCCCAACTCCTTAATGAGATCTCTCTGAAGTCGCGTAAAATGCGTGAGATAGTTCAGCGAATGCATGGAAAATGTCTCTGAACTGAAAATGCACTTCCCATACCTGTCCATAGTCCTGGAATACTTGTTAGGAAGATGAATAGAGGAAGATGACTCAGACATTTCCTTCTTCGTGGCTGCCTCTACCACCATAGCATCCACTGGGACTCCTTTAGTAAGATAAGTTTTGTCTCGGGGGGCAGTAATATATTTATTCGGCCTCCTAGGGACTGGTTCCACTGTATTGGGGGTCTCCCATGCCCTTCAAGCTATTAGGTCCATTAGCTCATCGAAGGGTGGGGTCACCCAGGAGGTAGAAGGTTGAGCCCCAAATGCCTTCAGCAACACCGATTCATCCTCAGTGGGGGAAAGGGTCTGCCAATCACCCCTCTGTTTCAAGATCTCCAGGATGTCAGCAAATGAGACATCCTCAGAGGGGGACCGTGGGGACCCCTCTGACTCATCCAAATCGGTGTCCGATGTCAATGATTCTTGCGGAGAATCAATGTGCCTCCTCTTGCACAATTTCTTCCTCGGGACTTCATCAGAGGGGGCATCTGGTGAAACTTGAAACTTCTGAGGAACAGGGAACACCCTCTGGGGCTGGCTGAGGCATTGGGTCTCTACGCTTGGGAGGGATCGCTGGTAAAGAAACAGAATGCAGCCCTTTGGGGGAAGGAGAAGACGATTCCGATGAAGTGAATGTCTTTTCAGACAAAACCTTCCTCATGACGTCGAAGGCACTGGAGCCTCGGGCCGAGGATTCCACCGGATCCGAAGAGCACAGTAGTTTCCCTGAGACCGGGACCACGGGCTTTGACCCCAAGGATGGAGCCGAACTAATCTGTGCCGAGGCTCCGAGGGGAAGAGTCGGAACCGAAAGTTTAGTCCGACTCTCGGCCCCGAAACCAAGGAGAGACCGTCGTCTCCGCGACTCCTCGATGGGTTCTGAGGGAGTCGAGGTCAGTGGTGCCAATCGCACAAAAGTAGGCTTCGGTACCGAGGGTTCAACAATCATCAGTTCTTCTTCTTCCAGTTCCGAAGACTCGAAAGGTCTCGAAGGAGGATCTGCTGGAGATACAGGGAGGGCTTCCAGTTTCTAAACCAACTGGGACGAAACCGCAATTAGTTTGGACAGAGCCGTATTCTCCATGAGCTTCTGTTCCACTCGATCCATGTCAGTATCAGATAACGGCCTGGAAGAACGGGTCGAAGGGGCCGAAGATATCACCGACCGAAGGATCGAGGGAGGAGGCACCTCCGACACCGGCTCCAAGACCTGAGGCTCGATGAGAGATAATCGCTCGGTGCTCAACCCCAAGGTCTGTGGAGCCGGCGAATGAACCTTAGACAAGGTGCTCGGAGCTGATGACCTGAGCTTCGATACCTTCGAAGTCTTCGACCCCTTCGAAGACTTAGATGCCTGATCAGCCTTCTCCAAGGCTTCTTGAAAGTCAGGCTTTAGTAAGCCCCTTTCTATTAGCTTCCTGCGCCTTTCCATCATGACCCTTCCACTGAAATAGTGACAAATAGAGCAGTCCTCCTGCAGATGGAGAGGGCCAAGACAGTAGACGCAGGAAGCATGATTGTCAGTAATGGACATCTTCTGTCTGCACTGACATCTTTTGAACCCTGATTTAGCTTTTTCTGCCATGACTAACAGGGAACAAACTTTACCAACAAAGTTAAGCTAGCTTACCAACAGTATAAACACTAATTTAACTATGAGTAATTAGTCTAAGTATAAACACTACGCTATATAATAAGAGAAATTAAGTAATCTTAGCAACAGTCAATATAAACACTAATTTAACTGTGAATAACTAGTATGGATATATAGAAAAACACTGCACACCAATACTACAATGTTAATTATTAGAAAAAACTCTAACTAAGCTTATAAGAGCAACTACTATAGCTGACAGGACTAAATAGGCCTAAGCCTTAAGATTATATACATATATATCTATATTTATATATATATATATATATATATATATATATATATATATATATATATAAATGCAAACTCCTAAGAGGAAAGAACACACACTAACACTATTAATATCAACCAGAAAAAAACAATTTAAACAGCTCTAATACTGAAACTACTGCAAAAAATACAAAAGTTTTAACTGGCCCAAGCTCTCCTCGACGTGATCTGCTGCAGTGGCAAACTAGATCTGAGGGATGGTAGAGGAGGATCATGGGATATAGACTGTGCCTCGAGCTTTGTCTTAGATGCAGAGCTTGTGAAGCGGCCGACTCGTGTGTAAGAACAAACGGTGAGATCGAACAATTTCACATAGTAGAGTAGATAGGAGGTGGGTCCTGGCTATTGCAGTTTAAGATTCAGTGGTTAGATAACTTTTACAGCGATAGAGGTAATGTAGCTCTTTGTGAACTTTAGTGATGGTTGTTGATATGTGCTTTGTGAATTTGAGTTGCTGGTCAATGGTAACTCCTAGGAGTTTAGCCTCAGTGACAGGGGTGATTTGGGTTTTGCTGGCGGAGAGTACAGAGAAGGTAAGGTTGCTCATTTTAGTAGAGTGGAATAGCATTAGTTGTGCTTTCTTGGGATTTAGTATGAGTTGTAAGTTGTTAAGCCAGTTCTCTATTTCAGAGAAGGCTCTTTGGGCGTTTTGTTGGAGAAGCTGGATGATGGGCACAGAGCATATGAGAGTTGTGTCATCAGCATATTGGACTATGTCGGCTTTAGAGGTAGCGGACTGGAGCTGGTTTGTGAAGATATTAAAAAGGCACACCTAAGGAGGTTGGGAGTGGGGGGATAGAGAGTTATGCCATTTGACGGACTGTTGGCGGTTATCTAAATAGCTATTAAACCAGAGAAGGGTGGCGTTGTTAAGGTTGAGGTTACAGAGACAAGCAGTAGTTTTCAGTAGTGCCTTCCCCCTTAACTGACTACTGCCTCCACCACCTTGCACTTCAAAAACTCCCTCAAATCACATCTGATGAATACCTGGCTATGTCCTTGTATTACTTAAACTTATGCTTTCCTACCTTTTCCTACTCATACCCATTCATCAATACCAAGTTAGTCACTGTAATCCTCTATAGGACTAAAACCCTAACAGCCATTAGTCCAGCTTGTAAGTAGCTCCCAATCCCTGCTGCTTGTAACTTCTCTGCCTGCTGTAAAGTGTCTTGTCTGCCTGCATTTTGAATGTGAATATTTGATTGTTTGTTTATAATGTATATGTTTATTGCTCTACTCTGTTTAAAAATATCTTTTCTCTTGTTTAACTTGTACTACTCTGTATAAAAATATTTTCTCTTGTTTAACAATGTGGAGCTTTTCTCCCCAGGCCTCCGCTGTAAATGGACCTGGTCCAGTTGGAATTTCCTGGTTAACAAATGTAAAATAAAATAAATAAAATAAAATAAAAATAAAGTTTATTATGTGAGACTGTGTCGAATGCCTTGGATAAATCTAGGAAGATAGCTCACACAAATTTACCTAGATTCCTGTGGGAGTTTATAGTATTGGTGTATTTGAGTAGGGCAGTGGTGGTGCTGTAGGAGGGGTGAAATCTGTGTTGACTTGAGGAGAGAAGGTTGTTGGTGAGGAGATAGGAGAGGAGAGTACAGTTGTGTACACTTACCATAAATGTAGATGTTCAAGTGTATTCACTGTTGCAGTCATCACATTTGGGTTATCTGCCTGCAGATAGCCCTTAGTCGGCCTGAATACCAGAGTCTTGGGATTTTTGTGTTGGATGTTGTCGCTTCTTCCATGACGTCAGGACGTCAGGGGTATAAAATATGCAGCTGATGCCATTACATCAGTTTTTCTTGCCCCAGATGTCAGGAGCCCCCACAATAGGAAGCAATTACATGGTGTGGAACACCCCCAGTAGAAAGTAAATAACAATGTTATACGATATAGCCAAACAAAAAAGAATAGGCAGAAGTATAGAGAGAAGTCAGGGGGCTGGAGGGAGGGTAACCAGAACTGCAACAGTAATACACTCGAACATCTGCATTTATGATAAGTGTACACAACTGTACTATGTTCTTCGTGTTTCACTGTTGCAGATCATCACATTTGGGTTGATTCCCAAAGCTAAGGATGGGTGGAGGCAGTTAAGAAGCATTAGGACTGGCAAGCAGGCCCCATAAGACTGCTGTGGCAAATCCAGCTCTGGATTTAGAAAATATAGGTAAGTGGAAATGCTTGGTGAAGGTGTGTACAGAGCTCCATGTTGCAGCTTCCAGGATGTCCCTGGTAGGGACTCCCCTGAGAAATGCTGTAGAGGCTGATGTAGCCCTAGTGGAATGTGTTCTGATCCCCTGTGGGGTAGATTTCCTATGGTGTTTGTAGCAGAAATTGATGTAGTGCACTATCCATTTAGAAATGGTTTGCTTTGAAATGGCCTTGCCCTCTGCCCCTGTAGCAAAGCTGACTAGCAGCTGGTCAGACGTCCTGAAAGGTTTAGTCCTGTAAAGATAGAACCTAAGCTGCCTGTGCACATTCAGGGAGTGAGGATCCTTTCCCCTTTATTCTAAGGATTAAGGAAAAAGGTTGGCAAATGAATGGAATGGTTTAAAGCCACACTAGATACCACCTTGGGCATAAATGATGGGTTAGATCTGAGGGAAACCCTGTCCACATGGAAGATAATAAAGGGTTCCACTGCCATAAAGGCCTGCAATTCAGACACTCTTCTTGCTGAAGTAATGGCTAGAAGTAAAGCTGTTTTCCAGGAGAGACATTTTAACTCTGCTGTAGCAGCAGGTTCAAATGGTGGAAGTGTGAGCTTTTCCAATACAAAGTTAAGGTCCCATGCTGGAGTGGGTTCTCTCCTGGGGGGTCTTAAATTTTTGGCTCCTCTCAGAAACTGTTTGACCAGAGGATGGGAGAAGAGAGGTGGCTCAGTATTATAATGAGATGAGATGGCAGAGGCATGAATCTTAATTGAAGAGAAAGATAGGCCTTTGTGGAGCATTTCTGTTAAGTAAACGAGCACATGAGATAACCTGGGCACAGTTGTGTCCATTCCTTGAGAGTGGCTCCAAGAACTGTATCTTTTCCACTTTTCTGAATAGGATTTTCTAGTATTAGGCCTCCTTGCCTCAAGGATGACATCCAGTGCCTGTTTACTGAGGGTTGCTGGTGATTAGTTCAAGGGATGAGCCAGGCTGCTAGGTTCAGGGTTTGTAGCTGAGGATGCAAAATCTTTCCCTCCTGCTGGGATAGCAGTCAGGGGGTCTGAGGCAGGTGCCATGGTGGCAGTACTGTCAGACTGCACAAAAGTGGGTACCAGTGCTGGCATGGCCAGTCTGGTGCAGTCAGGATTGTCCTTGGCTTGTCCTGCTTGATCTTTAGTAGAACTTTCGAGAGGAGGGGCAGAGGGGGAAAGGCATAGATTGAGAGGTTTTCCCATGTAAAGGACAGAGCATCCACTTTCCATGCATGGCTGTGGGGAGTCCTGGTGCAATATTTGCTCAATTGAAAGTTCTGAGGGGAAGCAAAGAGGAACACCTCCGGTGCCCTCCACCTGTGGATCAGAAGCTTGAATTATTTGGGTTCCAGTTTCCACTCGTGTGGGTCCATTAGATTTCTGCTTGTCGTCTGCCAGTGAATTTAGTTTGCCTGGCAGGAATTGAGCTTGCAGGTGCACTTGCTTGCTCTAGACTGTGTTCCACAGAGCCATGGCTAACCTGCAGAGTGGGTAGGAATGGGTTCCCCCCTGCTTGTTTATGTACCACATTACTGTGGTGTTGATTGTCTTTATCAATAGTTGCCCTGGACGAATAAGACATGTGAAGGCTGTCAGAGCATTCTGTACAGCTAATATTTCTTTTTGAACTGATACGCAGGTGCACTTGCTTTGGGCACCATTTGCCTTGAATACATTATCCTGCCATGTGAGCCCACCATGCATAGTCTGATGCGTCTGTTGTTAGGGTCTGGGTGGCAGGGGGTTGAGTGAAAGGAAATTCTTTGTTGTGGTAGCAGGCCTCTGCCCACCAAAGGAACTCTGCCTTTAGGCAAAGAATGATAGGAATCATTGTTTCCAGGTCCGGAGAATGTTTTCACCAGAAACTTTATAAGTACCACTGAAGTTTCCTCATATGCAGTCTTGCATATGGAATTAGTAGAGTGCAAAAGGCCATGAACTGTAGGGCTTGCAGTATTTTTCTTGCAGATAGCTGGGTTTGTGTGGCTAGTAGATTGAAGTAGCTTGTCAAATAAATTTGTTTTTCTGGAGTGAGGAATGCCACCTGGGAAGTTGTGTTCAAGCTTGCTCCCAGGAATACAGTCTTTTGGCTGGGTACCAGATGTGATTTCTTTTCATTGATGGTGTATCCCAGTGAAGTTAGAAGTCGCTTTACAAATGTCAGGTGCTGGAGTAGCAATTCCTGACTGTCAGCCTGAATCAGGCAATCATCCAAGTATGTCTAAATTTGAATTTTCTCTGCCTGCAATATGCAATGGCTGGAACTAGGCATTTTGTGAAAACCCTGGGAGCAGTAGATAAGCCAAAGGAAAGTGCAGAGAACTGATAGTGCATAGAGCCTGCTTTGAAACATAGATATTTCCTGCAAGATTCCGTTAAGGCGATGTGCAGATACGCTTCTTTTAAGTCTAGGGTGGCTAGCCAGGAGTCCTTGGCTAGCATAGAAAGCAGCTGTTGGAGAGTAAGCATTTTGAATCTTGGAACCAACAGGAAAGTGTTGAGAATAGACAGCTCCAGGATAGGCAGCCAAGAGTTTTCTTTTCTGGGTACCAGAAACAGTCTGGAGTAAAAACCTTGTCCCTTTTGCTCTGCTGGGGCAGGTTGAATAGCCTTGATACTGAGAAGAGAAAGTACTTGCTTTTGGGCCTTTGCCCACTGGTTTGGGGGGAGGTCTGGCCATCCGCTTGGGGTTGGCAGTGAGTGGAAGTAGAATCTGTATCCCTGGGATACAATGTTCAAGATCCATCTGTCGTAGGTAATGTACTCTCAGTTTTTTGCATGCAGGGCTAGTTTTCCTCCTAAGGGTGCAAGTACTTGGGCAAGTCTTGGAAGAATTAAGGATAAGTCATTGTGAAATTTTACCATAGGATGGTGGCTTACTACTCCCTGTTTTTGAGGTGGGAGCACTCCATTGTTTAGATCTGTGCATACCCTGAGACTGTAGTCTTGGTGGTCTGCTGCCCCTGGGTTTGGACTGAGAAGGTCTGGGAGGGACTGGAAAAGACCAGTTTTTAGAAGGCCAATGCCTACTGAATCTAGGTGGCTGTACCTGTAGGAAATGTTTAGCAGTTTGCATAGATTTATCTTTTTCCTCCATCTTTTTGAGGACTTCTTCTGCTTTAGTGCCAAACAGACGTATTTGGTTTAAGGGAGCATCTAGTAATTTTGCTTTGACATGGTCTGGCAAGGTTTGTTCCTTAAGCCAAGCATGCCTTCTAAGAACAGACCCAGTGACAGCAGCCCTGCAAGATGCTTCTAAGGTATCAAAATCACATTGCAAAATAAGTTTTCCAACTTGGTTAGCACAATGCACTAACTCTTGTAAATCTTTATGTTCTGCACAATCAGGACTCATCATCATTTTCTGATTAATTAGTTCCATAATATGTTGCTGATACTTTAACATATGAAACTGGCAATTTAAAGCCCTGATGGCAAGAGTAGCAGAGGTGTATAGCTTCTTACCCATTCTGTCTAAAGCCCTAGAATCCCTGTCTGAAGGGGTAGGGTTTTTGGCTGGTGTAGCCTTAATGCCTTTAGGTCCCTTGGAAATAGTCTCTGGATCCGCAGCAGGATTCTTAAAGAGGAATTTGTGGGAGTCAGGTACTCTGTAGTACCTGTCAGGTTTCCTGGGAGCTGGAGGCAAAGTATCAGGGGTAAGGCTGGATTCCATGAAGACATCATCTACAATTTGCAGAACAGGAGGGATAGCTAGAGGCCTATGCTGAGGTAAGTTTAAAAATTCCCTGAGTCTCTTTTTGGACTGTGAGTAGTCCTGGTACTCTCAGTGGAAATGCTCTCTAAGGGTATGCAGGGTTTCACCAAAAGAAAAATCCTCTGGTGGAGAAGCAGAGGGAATGGAATCCTCTGCATTAGAATCCTCATAGGTAGATAAAGGTATGTCATGGTAATCAGAAGGGTCAGAGTAATAAGACTCATGAACTGAAGAATCAGAAGGAAAATCAGTTCTATGTCTTTTAGAGGGGGAAGGCTGGCTTCCCCTAATTAAAGTAATAAGGTCTTCAGCCATACTAAGTATCTGTTTCTGTGGCATGTCGGCCTGAGAAATTTGGTATTTTTGGTTTGAACAAAGTCGTTGGTTTAATATGAACATTGGAAGGCCTGAATACACCCTTAGAAGCCGGTGCCTGCAAAGCGGCTCCCACCCATCCAAGGTAGAGACATCCACAGGTTCCATAGTTGAAGAAGCATCTCGCGGCATGCTGCCCTCCGAATGGGTATCAGTAGAGGCATGCGAATCTGTAGAAGCAGGTATCAGGGGCTGTGAAAGCGCCTCACTGAGTACCTGCTTATGTAGTCGGTCCCTGTCTTTATCCTTACGTTTTTTCGGAAGATCGGTAGTTGGATGGCTTATCGAAGCCATTTCGGAATACGGAGAATGAGAGCAAAAGAATTTAGTGACAAAAATAGCTCGACAAGGAATAGTTCGGGCGTTGAATGAGACACAAAACCGACAGCAAGGAACATCGTGGTCTGGGCCTAAACAGGTGATGCAGTAAGAATGAAAATCTCTGTGAGGTATTTGCTTTCCACAGGCAAGACAATTACTGATTTTTTCTGACATCGGTTAGAGGAAGAAAAAAGGGTCCCCAATGGGGTACTTATCTTTTAGAAGACTTCAGGTCTGAAACTCGAAAAATGAAAATTTCAGGAGGCGGCCGACCGGCACTTGCAAACTGCTTCTGCTTCAGACACTGCATGGCAAGAAAAGCTGAAGTAATGGCATCGGCTGCATGTTTTATACCTCTGATGTCCTGACGTCATGGAAGAAGTGACAGCATCTGACACAGAAATCCCAAGACTCTGGTATTCAGGCCGACTGAGGGCTACCTGCAGGCAGATAACCCAAATGTGATGACTGCAACAGTGAAACACGAAGAACATCTGGTGACGAATACATCTTTCTAGGATCATAGAGAGGGGTGAGAGAATTGCAATTGGTCGATAGCTGGAAAGGTCTAGGGAGGGGCCACCTTTGTGGAGAGGTATGCTACATGAGGTTTTCCACAGGGAAGGAATGGTGTGTTCAGTGATGGATCTTTTTATTAGAAGTGAAACGGGATAGGCTACAGCTGTGGATGCAATTTGGAGGTATTCAGCAGGAAGGGTATCGACTGCAAGGGTGGTTGGTTTGAGTTTGGCTAGGAGTTTTTGGACAGCAGAGGTAGAAACAGACTTAAGTGTGAAAGGTATGGTATTGATTTGGGCCTGGGGTGGTTGTGGGGTGTTGGAGAAAGTGATGTTGTTTAAGAGTTTGAGTACTGAGGAGGTGAAACAGTTATTAAAGCTGGAGGCTATGTCCAGGTCTGTACCTGTTATATTGTGGGCGGGAGTGGTGGTTCTTCTGGGCTGTAGGATGTTACTTATTGCTGACCAGAAATTTTGCGGTTTGGTACTGTATTTGTTTTGTTGAGTGATATAGTAATTTTCTTTACTGATCTTAACCTGCTTTTTTGCTTTGTTCCAGAGCCCGTGAAAGGTTTGCCTAGATGGGGGTGATCTGGTGTGGCGCCAAGTTTTCCAGACTTTATCCCTGGCTCTAAGTAGGGCTTTTGTGGTTTTCTGAAGCCAAAGGGTTATATATATTTCCTGATAGTTTTTAAGGGGGCTAGTTGGTTGAGGATATTTAGGAATGTGGAATTGAAGTAATCAACTGCTTTGTCTAATGAAAGGGTTTTGATGGGAGACCAGTTGCAATGTTGCAAGGCTCTTATGAAGTGGTTTCTAGGAAAATTTTGTTACAGCAGGTTTGTAGAAGGGAGGGAGAGTTAATTATTTTAAGTTTGTGTCTGGGGATAAAAGTGGGGCTGTGGTTGCTCAGAGAGATTGCTAGGATGCTGCACTGATGGGCAGTATTTGGTTGATTTGTGTGGATCCAATCAAGTACAGATTTTCTTTTTGTGGCCTTATCAATGCATGTGGGAGTATCTATAAGTTGGGTGAAGTTATATAGGTTAATGTGGTGGGAGGGGGTGGGAGAATGGATGGAGTTCCAGTCAATGTTTACATCACCTAGCACAATAGTTTCTTGAGGGAGGGAGCATCAAGCCCAGTGAAGTATGGATTCTAGGGTGGTTAAGTTGTCACCCGGGGGTATATAGATATCCAGTAGGTTTAGGTGCTTATGTTGGTTAAGGGAGAGTTTTGCAAATAGAGTCTCTGCATTACTGAAGTTGGGGAAATCCTTTTGGAGGAGTTGAAATTGTAGGTTGGTTCTGTGAAGAAGAGCTAAGCCTCCACCGCTTTTATGTAGCCAGTCTTGCCTGAGAATGTTATACCCAGGTGGGGTGATGGAATTATCATTAATATGTGGTTTTAAGCCATGTCTCTGTGACAAAAATAATATCAGGGTTACATAAGGAGATGGCAGAGTGAAGGTCTTCTCTTTTATTCATGATACTGCAGGTATTCATATTTAGTATCAGTAAGTCAGTGGGTTTGTGCTTAGCTGGATAGTGATGGGTGCATGGCTTATTAGCAGGGGTTGCTGGCCCGGGGTTGGGGTGAATGTCTCCTCCTAGTAGTAGCTTGGTAGTTATAAAGTTGATAGTTTTTAGGCATTGCATGATTAGGTAGTGAAATTGTAGACTTGGTTGCTTTTTAGATGGCTAGAAGTGGTACATGGGAGGGGCATGGTATATGGGGGTTGGGTGTATATGGTGGGGAATATGCTTGTGTGAGTGGGGGTGACAGTAATGTTGTGGGTTAGGGTGGGGGATTTGGGGTGGATACAGTGAGTGATTGTGAGGAGATAAGAGGTGCTGATGGTGGCTATGGAGAGACAGGTAATCAGGGAGATTAATTCCAGGAGGGTATAATGGAGATGCGACTGGGGGTAATGAGACATAGTGGGAGTGAAGTTGTGGAGTTAGAGGAAGTATTTATATTAGGTGAGGGTGTGAGTTGGGTGAGGAGGAGGTATGGGTGTGGATATTGAACAGGTTGGTGGGATGGAGTGGTGGGAAGTGGAAGGGCATGTGTAGATGGTACTGATGGATGTAATTAATGGATAATGGGTTGATGAAGGGAGGGTCTTAGTAAAGGAGGTTACCTATAAATTCAGAGTATGCAGGGGTGGGTGGGAATTGGGGGCAGGGTAGAGGAGCGGAGTGAGCCCATAGGGCAATGGAGAGGGATGAGCAGTTCAAGGTATGCGCAATTCAAAAATAAACTATCAGCTGCTCAGAAGTCACATCTATAATGTTAGTCCTTTTTTATTACTAATGTTTTTTTTTAAAGAAAGGAGTGAAAGCCCTTTTTAATTTTACCAGTTGGATGCCCTAAGAAATTACCTTGTCTGAGGGGTGAGATTGAGTGAGTCAGCTATTGCTGAGTCAGAGACAGACTGGGAGGGTAGTGGGGCTATATCACACAGAAGAAGAAAAAATAAACAAGTAGATGTTTCTTTAGAGACTGGAAGAGCTAGAATTACAGTTTATTGTGGAGTGTTTTACAGACTTTATGTGTAGAAACCATAATGTGTGTACCTGTGGGGGGGGTGACTCAAATGTCTCAGGGCTGAAAGTGATTGAGTCAGCTAATACTGACTCAGGAGACAGACTGGGAGGGTAGAGGGGATATATCACACACCAAAAAAAGATGGATAAATGTTTCTTTAGAGACTGGAAGGGTCAGAATCACAGTTTAGAGTGGAGTGTTTTTACAGACTTGAAGGGTAGAAATCAGAATGTTTCTACATGGGGAGGGGGGACTGAAATCCCTGCTGCTGGCTCATGTATTTATGTTCAGTACATTAAAGATTACAGCAAAAAAAAACACAGCCTACTAATGCCTTTTCTATTATAATGAGACATACATTTAAGTTCTGCAAGGTTCTTCAATACAGTTGGAAGTCCCACTTGCTTTACTTATGTTAGTGGTGTTATTTGGTTTAGGATAGGTGCTGTGAATCCAACAAGATGCAGGTGGCATGGGGATTTAAGTTCTGTAAGGTTCTTCAATACAGCTGGAAGTCCCACTGGCTTTACTTATATTAGTGGTGTTACTGGCCACAGGATAGGTGCCGCAAATTCTATTAAGACACAGCTGGCTTGGGAATTTAAGTTCTACAAGGTTCTTCAATACAGTTGGAAGTCCCACTGGCTTTACTTACATTAGAGGTGTTATTTGCCACAGGATAGGTGCCACAAATTCTATAAGACACAGCTGGCTTGGGGAGATAAACCTGTCATGAGACCAGCAGGGGAGTATTCCTAGTTTAAGGATGGAAATCCAGGCTGAAATTCTCTGCTTTATCACTGCTTTCCCTAGGGTTGTGGGATGAAAGGAGACAAGCAATCACTCTGATTTTCTGACAGATTTCATTGTCTAGGCAAAACCTAAGCTGTCTATGCACATCAAGGGATTGTAAGACTCTCTCACTGTCACTCTGAGGATGGGTAAAAAAGGTGGGACGGTGAATAGCTTGGTTTAAAGATAGCTCAATGACCACCTTGGGCATGAAGTAAGGGTTGGTCCTAAGGGTTACCCTGCCTTTGTGAAGATGAGGAAAGGAAAAATGGCCATGAGGGCCTGTAACTCTGACACTCTTCTAGCTGATGTCAAGGCTACTAGGAGTACTGTTTAAAAAGTGCAGTGTTTCAGAGAGGCCTTAGAAGCAGGTTCAAAGGGGGCAACCATGAGCTTCTCCAAAACATAATTCAGGTCCCAGGGGGGATGGGATGGTTTTCCTGGGGGGCCTGAGGTACAGCACTCCCTTTAGGAATAACTTTGTAGGCAATCTAGAATCCAAAGGAGGGTCCAGTGGCAGACAAGCTTAAATAGCAGCAAGGCGGGCTTTAACAGAGGAGTATGCCAACCCTGTCTACAAGTGTTTGCACAGGTATGACAGTACCAAAGGGACATCACCCTGGAAAGTGTCCAACTGTCTTTGCAGACACCATATGGAGATTTTTTTTCCCATTTAGACATATAAGATCTCCCAGTATTTGGTTTCCTGGCCTCCTACAGGACTGTGAGCACATCCTCATTGTAGAGGTGTCTGTAAAGGATCAGAATTATATCACCCACACTGTAAGGTTCAGGGATTGTAGGTGGCGGTGGATTAGAGATCCCATGTCCTGTGTGAGAAAAGGTCCACTCTGTGAGGCAACATGTAGTGATTTCCCGTGGCTAAATGCAGAAGGAGGGGGAACCAGTGCTGTCTTGGCCAAAAGGGAGTCACCAACAAGATTTTTGGTTTATGCTGCTAAATTTTCAGGAGGACTTTCTGAAGTAATGGGAAGGGGGGAATGCATACAGAAACATCCCCTTCCAAGAGATTGAGAAGGCAACCGTTACCCTTGCCAGAGGACTAGGCAGCCTGGTGGAAAAGGATGGAAGTTGTCTGTTCATAAGGTAGGCAAACAGATCTATCTGAGGTGTACCCCATTTGTGGACTATGTCCAAAAACACATCCCTGTGGATCATCCATTTGTGGGACTGTGACATGGACCTGATTATGGTGTCTGCCTGAGTATTCTGCTCTGAAAGGATATACACTGCCTCTAGAGTGATTCCCAGTTTTGTGGCAAGCTCCCACACTTGGAGAGCTAGTCTGTATAGCAAGTAAGATTTTGTTCTCCTCTGTTTGTTCACATACCACATAACTGTAGTGTTGTCTGTGAACAATTTTAGTGGGCCTTGTTTCAGTGTGTGTTGAAAGGCATTTAGGGCCAAAAGAATTGATCTCTCTGATACTGATATGTTCTTGTTTGATGGAGTCCGGCCAAGTGCCCTGTACTCTTAGGGAACCCATGGCTGCTCTCCAACCCAAATCCGAGGCATGCATGTACATTTCCTGCACTGGCAATGAAGCCTGAAAAGGGAGTCTGGGGTTGCAGTTCACTTCTTGAGGAAAGGTAGGAAAGGGGTTTTGTACTCTAGAGGATGAGAGTGCTGTGTCCATATAGACCCTAAGTACCACTGTACCTTTCTCATGTGGAGCCTTGCCAATGGCAATATGGGAATGGTCGATGCCATATGATCCAGGAGTCTGAGGTACTGCCTGGCAATCAAGTCTGTAGCCTGAAGGACAGTGAGCAGGTACTGCCTTAAGTTTTCCACTTTTTGAGGTGGCAGAAAAGTCCTCATGACATCCATCCTTATCCAGCACCCGAGGAATATTATGTCCTGAGAGGGGGTCAGGTTGGACTTGGAGTAATTTATCTTGAAGCCCAGTACTTGCAGGAATGATATTACTGTTTGTAGATGGCATTGCTGGGATTCCGTGCAGTCTGCAGGGATGGGAAGGTCATCTAGATAAGGGAAGATTTGAATCCCTTGGGTCCTGCAGAAGGCTACCACTGGTGCCAAGCACTTTGTGAAGACCCCTGGTGCTGTAAAAAATCCAAAGGGCAAGGCAGAGAATTAAAAGTGTGAGGAGTCCACAGAGAAGCGGAGGAATGCAGGAATCTCCTGTAATTGTGCCTTAATGGGGATGTGCAGATAGGCATCCTTGATGCCCAAGGAGGCCAAGAACCCCTGTTGGGCAATCAAAGGGAAGAGGGTCTGCAGAGTGAGCATTCAAAGGTAGGAACTTGCAGGAAGCGACTGAGGTGGGAAAGATCTAGAATTGGTCTCCAGGGGCCAGCTTTCCTTGGGACTAGAAAGAGTCAAGAGTAGAAACCTTTTCCCTTTTCTGTCAGGGGACAGGTTGAATTGTTCCCTGGGCAATGAGGCTGTCTATCACTGGCTGAAATAATAGAAGCTCTTCTTTGGGGGCTATGGAATGTCCCTCAAGGACAGAGTTGTAATCCAGGTCATGAAATAACCCTTCTCTACAATGGATAAGACCCACTTGTCTGTGGTGATGTTTTATTAAACAGGGAGACCGTGAGACAGCCTTAGGGAATAGGGGAATGGACTCAAGAATTTTTTTCAGGAATGGCACAGACTACCTGCTCTGTCTTGAAATTAAGGCTTCTGGGCTGCAGTCTGATGGGCCTGGAAGGAGGAGTTTGCTTCCTGGCAATCTTTCTGCCCCTGGAAGGAGGGCGGCAGAATGTTTCCTGATGAATTGTGTTTTGAGGGGTAGTTCTTCTGGAATTTGGGGATAGGAGAAACAAACAGGTATTTCAGGTCTTGTAACTCCTTCCCCTTCTGTTGCAGAGTTTTGAATAACTCAGCTACCTTTGTCCCAAATACGTCAGAGTTATCAGGAGGTGCATCAAATAGTTTTGCCCTAATGTCATCAGGTAGGGGCTGTAACCTTAGCCAGGAATATCTTCTCAGGACTGAGGCAGATGCAGAAGACCTGGGAGAAGCTTCAGCAGCATTGTAGCTGCCCTTAATGGAATGCC
Organism: Protopterus annectens; assembly: GCF_019279795.1. Classification (NCBI taxonomy): domain Eukaryota; kingdom Metazoa; phylum Chordata; order Ceratodontiformes; family Protopteridae; genus Protopterus; species Protopterus annectens. Next base: position 1,507,049,296 of record NC_056729.1, on the reverse strand, counting down.
TATTGACCTGAGAGGATAGACATATAAGGCTGGACATCAGAGTCTTGGCAGGAGAGTCTGGAATTTCATTCAGAAGTTTAGTGGCTTGTCCTAAAAAGGCTAGGGCATATTTGGACATATGGGTTTGGTAATTTATTGCCCTGAATGCCAAGGTAGATGAGGTGTAGACCTTCTCCCCAAAGCATTCCATGGCCTTGTTGTCTTTGTCTGTGCGGAGAAGTGAGCAGGATGGAAGGAGTTTAGATGTCTTATCAGCTGACACTGATACAGTGCCAGGGTCTGCTGCAGAGCACTTAACAAGGAATTTGGCTCCCTCAGGGACCTTATAAAATCTATCAGACCTTCAAGGTGCAGGAGGCTGAGGATCAGGATTAAGTGACGCTGCATTAAATGCATCCAGAAATGCTGGTAGCACTGGCGATATAGCTGAAGGGGCAGGGGAGTCCATCTGAAAAAGTTCATAATATCTTTTCTGAACTTCTGTCGTCTCAGAGGAGACCTATTTGAAATGTTCTCTCATTTTTTAAATGGTCTCCCCAAAGGTGAGATTATCACCTGGGGAATCTGTTTCTGCATATTCTTCCTCAGGAGAGGCAAAGCCAAGAAGTGATGGCAACTGGGAGACATATGACAAGGAATCCTCTGACAAAGAGTCAGAGGATTCCTCAGCTTCAGCTTGCGAAGTATCTGAGGCCTAGAACTCATCACAGGAGAAGCCACTGGGGAGGCTAAGGATGTAGCAGGCCTCAGATCCATAAAGGCATTGAAAAGACTTTGAGATAAAGCCTGCCAATCTGGTTGGCTCCCTACTGGGGGAGAAACATGTTTTCCTTTCTCTTTCCTTTTAAGGGAAAGCCTAGTGGGTGTCAGAGCCAAGGTAGGCCTGGGATCAGTAACCTGTGAAATAGTGGAGGGATCTGTCTGAGCAGCTAGTACAATCCGAGGTTCCCCCTCTCTGTCTGAAGCCAATGTCTGCATTACCTCCGAGGACGTACCTTCCACTCTGAGTTCTGCAGCTTCCACAACAGCATCTGCTGTACCTATATTGGCGGTGACGGATCGTTCCTCCAGGCTGATGTCAGACACAGGAGGGACGTCGGGTGGAGGAGGTGCAGCTACGGATTCAAGCTTAGCAACTTTGGCCTTTTTCTTAGGTGGCTTGATGGGCTGACCAGATGGTCCCTCCATACCTAAAGCTATGCTCTTAAGGTGCTGATTCTCAAGAGAAATGTTCAACTCGTGCAGACGTCTGCGTAGGGTTTTTGGAACGAAGACCTGGCAGATGGAGCAGGATGCATGGTCGTGTGTAGGCCCTAAACAAAAAAGGCAAAACTCATGGCCGTCTTTATGGGGGATCTGACAATTGCATCTATACTTTCCCTTCATGGATGACATAAACCCACACAGGCATGCAGTGACCCAAATAACAAAACATCCCCAACGGGGTACTTATCTTAGAAATTTTGATCCGAAGGCCAGTACAGCAGGAGCAGCTGATATTCGACTGTCGGCAGAGAAGTTCTTAGGTATGGTACATGCAGATGTCACTTTTATGGCCCGAGTTTCCTTAGCCAATGTCAGACGGCCCATGTACCCCTGAGTGACTAGAAGCTTTTGTATACTGGCTGGACGTTCAGGTAGCAAGAGAGGAAACCCCCTAGAGTTTGGAATACTGCAACATGAGAATAGAAGGACATCATATGTTGCAGTAACTGAGTGGTCATTATGTCTCACTGCTTTGAGAATATGGAGTTTCTGTCTATAAAATGTAGATCTTTTTCATTCCTAGAGAGATAAAATGGAATACTGCTAACACAAATGAGGCACTGTACCAGTCTTCCTGTGACATGCATAATTAATAATAAAAAGCCTGAGTTTGTTCATGTGATACCTGGTGATTTTAATCAGGCTGATCTGAAGTCAGTACTCCCCCATTACTACCAGCATCTAAACCTTCCAACAAGGGGTAGAAGTACCTTAGATAAAGTGTACACCAATATCAAGTAAGCCTACAAAGCAGTGCAGCATCCACACCTCGGCAGCTCAGATCATCTTTCTATCATGCTGGTGCCTTATAAACCTGTTCTGGTCAGGGAGAAACCCACAGTGAAACAGATCAGGAATTGGCCTGAGGGAGCATGATCAGCTCTCCAGGATTGCTTTGAGTGCACTAACTGCAGCATTTTCAAAGAGGCAGCCACAACAGACCAGCACATCGACCTAGATGACTATACTGAAGCAGTGATGGCTTACATCATAAAATGCATTGATGTCACAGAGATCACAAGCATCATCACAAGAGCTAACCAAAAGCCATGGCTTACAAGTAAGGTCTATGATCTTCTGATGTCAAGAAATTCAGCATTCAGGGCAAATGACAGGGAAGCCTTAAGTGTGGCAAGGGCAAACCTGAAGAAAGGCATAAAAGAGGCTGAGGGAATATGGGAGGAAGGTACTAAACCATTTCAAGGACATGAGGGATACCAGACAGTTGTGGCAAATTATGGACTATAAAATGAGTACTGCACAATGTGATGATAACACTGACTTCCTAGACAGGCTGAATGCCTTTTTTGGAAGATTTGAGGAGTGGAACACCACAAATGTGCAAAGGTTACACACAGCGAAGTATGATGCAGTACTCAGCCTTAACCCGATGGAAACAAAAAGAGTGCTACAGAAGGTCAATCCCTGAAAGGCAGCTGGTCCAGTCAATATATTGGGTAAAGTATTAAAGAGCTGTGCAAACCAACTATGTACAGTACTCACTGATATATTTAACACCTTAGTTGACCTAACAAAAGTCCCTTTATGTTACAAAGTAACAATTATCATCCCTCTACCTAAAAAGTCTCACCTTCCAGCTTGAAAGACTTCAGGCCTGTGCTCTAACATTCACAGTTATGAAAAGTTTTTAGAGGCTAGTTAAGAAACACCTGTCTGCAGAACTGTCATCAAATTTTGATACAACTGAGTTTGCCTACATAGAAAACAGATCCACGGCTGATGCAATAACTGTCACATTGCATCTTGCTCTTGAGCATCTGGAGAGCAAGGACAGCTATGTGAGAATGCTATTCATTGACTTTAGCACAAAATATAACACAGTTGTCCCTACGCAACTGATTAATAAGCTAGTACATCTGGGCATTAGCAAACACCTCTGCAATTGGATCCTGGACTTTTTGATTAACAGGCCACAGAAGCCTTGTGTGGGCAAGAATACCTCTAAGAGCATAACACTCAACAAAGGTGCGCCTCAGGGTTGCGTTCTCAGCCCCCTATTGTTTACTATCCTAACCCATGACTGCAAGGCAAACCAATATAAATCGTATCATCAAGTTTGCTGATGACACCACAATCGTGGGTCTTATCAGGAGAGAGGACGAGAGTGCATACAGAGAAGAGGTTAACACACTGATTGCCTGTTGTATAAGAAAGAACCTCGACCTGTATGTAAGTAAAACAGAAGAGATTATCGTAGACTACAGGAAGAGGCAAACACCCCATACACCACTCCTGATCAACGACGACACGGAAAGGGTATGCAGTACCAAATTCCTCGGAGTTCATATCTCTGATGATCTCGCTTGGTCAGGGAACACCTGCCACATAGTGAAAATAGCACACCAACATCTCCACTTTTTGAGAAAGCTCAAAAAGGTGAAACTACCATTGTCAGCACTTTCCACCTTTTACAGAGCAGCAATAGAAAGCATCCTAACATCCAATTTTTTGGTATGGTATGGGAGCTGTTCTGTCACAGATGAGAAATTACTGCAGGGAGTGGTGAGAGTTGCCGAGAGGATAACTGGCATTAGTCTGCCCACAATCCAGGATCTTTACACATTCAGAAGCCTAAAGAGAGCCACCAAGATATTAAATGATGCAACTAATCCTGCAAACAGTCTGTTATGAATCTGTCATTCGCTAAAAGATACAACCGTATTAATACAAGACAACCAGATTCAAAGACAGGTTTTATCTAAATGTGATCAGTCTTCTTAATTCCAACATTAGGTCTGACCACTGACAGGTCAATAAGTTGGGATTTCCCATTCACTGTGCAATATTATTATATCTATTATATACTAAACCCAGACAACCATTACAATTTAAACTACTAACCCAGGTGCAATATTTATTTCTTCAGCTACTACTGCAATGCTTGTTCACGCATAATGTCGTACATGGTTTATGTACAATACTATTACATGAACTTTGCTGCTAGATGTGTATTTTAAGTATATTAACAAGTATGTGTTTCTAGGACTATATGTAGCTATATACTTAAGTGCAGAGTTGATTTATAAGATGGTGGTAATATCATTATATGTTGTTTTAAATTATGTCTTTCTATGTATGTGACTTCATTTCTGTCTGTCCCATGATGAGCTGATTGCATGGTGTCACTCGTCTAGTCATGACAAAATACACAAGTCTTCATGGGTTCTTTTCAAGCAGCTTTATTATATACAAACACATCAGGATTGAGACTTAATAACTTTAACTTAGATAAACTTATTAACAAACTAGCTATTAACACTCATACATGGTCACTCTCTGGCTGCACTCTCAAAATGGGACTGAAGCTAGCACGTGCTTGCTATTTATATGCACGTTCAGTCCTTGAAATGCTTCTTAAAGACACAACACACACACTCTATTCTACATCCTCCTTCTTTGAGAAATAAGTCATGCAATGTTGACGACATTAATTGACATGCAATCAATACAAATAATTCTTGTCATGCAATTATACAAAACTAAATACATATCAACAATTATGTCCAGGTTGTTGTGTATTTCACACTAGGTCTGGAAATATGACCAAATCGAGTGACATAAAAATAAGAATTAGGTCTAGCAACTCAGACTGTCTCTGCTAAATGTCTAACTTTACAGACATCAGGAACATCATCAGGAATGGAAGTAGAAGTCAAGACGCATTCTGCAACAGGAACATTGTTTGGATTGCTCTGAGATGTAGAGTCTGTATCACAGGAACAATGCTGCTCTACCGATTCTGATACAGGATGATGTCTATGATTTCTCCTGTGTTCCACACCCTCAGATTCTATGAAGTAGGATCTCGGCTTGGTACATATACCTGTTACTTGACCACTCCGGTGAAAACCTTTCATTGTTTGTACCCTCACTGTCTCTCTTTCTTTCAATGGACAAAGAAATCTGCTTGATTTATCATAGCTGGACCTCTGGAAAGAATGCTTTCTGAATAGTTGAGCTCTAATTGTACTGTTGTCTTAGCTTTAGGCCTCAACAAACTGGAACTGACAGGCAATGTTGCTCTGGTTTGCCTAGATAGATGTCTCTGAGCAGGCGAACCAAGTATATTGTCACGGGGTAAGTTTCTGAGATCAAGTAAATTCAAAAAGACTTAGATATTGTCATGCTTTGACCTCTCAAGCAATGGCATTTCACTCTGCACTGTACGTTCAGCTAGTCCATTTGACTGTGGATATTCTGGACTACTAGTAGCACTGCAGTGATGGTGCTGAGGTAGCGTTGTCGCCTCACAGTTAGGCGTTTCCCGTTCGATTCTCAGTTAGAGCGTCTTCTGTGTGGCGACATGCGTGAATGGGTGTTCCTTCGTTGAAGGTTGTGCGTTAGGCCCGGCAAGCCAGCATGTAAAAATCTACTGCCAATCATTAGCGGACCGGAGTTCCGCTGTGGCAACCCCTAACTGGGAAAAGCCGAAAGACACAAACAAACATTCTGGACTACTAGTAACATGTACAAAGTCCCATTCTTTTGCAAATTTCTGAAGCAACTGACTAGTAAATTGTGTACCAGTGTCAGAAATAACTTTGTGTGGACTACCATGGACTGAGAAATAATATTTCAACTTAGTGACAACAGCAGTGGACGTAGGTTAAATAGTAAATCAATCTCAAACCAGTTTGAATAAGAGTCTTCCAACACTAAGTAATGCTGATTGTTCCACTCAAATATATCACTGGCTACTGTTGACCAAGGTAGTTCAGGAACTTGACTTAGCTGATGTGGTTCTTTTTGCAAATGCGATTTAGTACTACTGCATACTAAACAAGAAGCAAGTACTTTATCAATGTCTTTTGCTAGAGAAGGCCAAAATACTAGTTCTCTCATCCTTCTTTTGGTAGATTCAGAACCTGGGTCACCAGATGCAAAATATGGATATAGTCATGTTGTAAGGAAGCAGGAACAACTTTAGGACCTTTGAAAACAATGCCATCTTCCATCAACATCTCATCTCTATAAGGAAAATAAGTTTGCACTTCAGGTGGCACACTACATTGTTTTGACGGCCATCCAGCATTAATGTAGTGGTTGAGCTTTTACAAAATTGGATCAGTCTTTGTATGATTTCTTAGCTCATCAAGTCTCATGGTAAAAAAATTACGCACTTTCATGATGTCAAACTCAAAATTCTATGCATTAAGCTGTTCCATTGTATTTCTGGGTGATCTGGATAAGGTATCAGCCAGATAAAGAAGTCTGCCTTTTGTATAGACCATTTTGAAGTTGTATTCTTGCAATTTGAGCATCATTCTTTGTAATCTCACTGGAGCTGAATGCATAGGCTTCTTTAAAATAGTAACTAGAGGTTGGCGATCAGTTTTAGCCTGAACAGCTCAGCCATAGATAAAATCATGAAACTTTGAATATGCAAATACTATTGCCAAAAGGTCTTTCTCAATTTGAGCATACTGCATTTCAGTTGGACAAGAGTTCATGATGCATAGGCTATACTTAATGTAGGTTCACTGACAGGATGCAGCTTGGAAGTGGATGACATGATGATATGGAGGAGGCTGGACATCCTATGTATCCAAGAGACGAGACAGAAGGGCAATGCAGCAAAGCCATTTGGCTTGGGATCCAGACTCTACTACTCAGGAGGGGGACAGGCTAGAAATGGTGTAGGAGTTGTGGTGAGAGAGAGGCTTCAGAAGGCAGTGAAGGATATCATCAGAATTAATGACAGACTCATGGCAATCAGACTTCCAGTGTAATGATAGGGCAGTATTCATAATGTCACCTGTGCCCCACAGCAGGGTTGATAGTGAGGAAAAGAGTGCATTCAGACAGCAGTTGCAGGTCCTACCAAACAAAGCAGGACAACATGAATTGGTGTTGATAATGGGTGACTTGAATGCACATATTGGGACAGACAAAACAGGGTATGAGAACGGCCTGGGTCCACATGAGTGGGGCAACAGTAATAAAGAAGGAGAAACTATTCTAGACTACTGTCTGGCAAATGGCTTGATAGTAGCCAACACATGGTTCAGAACGAGAGACAGTCACAAGATCGCATACAAGAGTAGCCAACATGTAACTCAGGTAGACTTCCTCCTATTAAGAAAAAGGCACTGGGGTAGAATCCATGATTGCAAAGTCATACCCAATGAAACAGTTGGCCCACAGCATAAACCACTAGTTGCCACAATCAGCTGCAAGCAGTGGTCAGAGAAGACTCTTAAGGTCAATAGGGACCAGGCTGAAGACCTGGAAGTTAACTGGAGAGAAAGTAAAACAATTCAAGCAATTACTCAGGGCTCTATAGAAGGGGAGGAAATAGGTGGAGCTGAACAAGAATGGCAACACCTAAAAACAGCATGTGTTAGGACTGCAGAAAAGATATGTGGCCGAGTCAGGTACGGAAATAAGGTACATAAGGAAAGCTGGTGGTGGAATGCAGAAGTCCAGGAAGTCATCAAAAGAAAGAAGGAGTGCAGGATGAAGTGGGAGATAGAAAAGACTGACCAGGCTAGGAAGGACTACTGGTTGGCTAACAAAGAAGCTAAGAAAGAAGCTGCAATAGCAAAGAATAGGGCATCAGAGGCACTCTACCAGCTTCTGGAAAGTGACTCAGTAAGTGGCACAAAGAAACTATATCAGGTTGCAAGGCAAAGACAGAAAGATAAAGAAGATAGTCAGACACCCTTCATAAGGGATGCCAGCAACAACCTGCTCACCAGTCCACCGGACATCAAAGGCAGATGGAAGGAGTATTTCCAGCAGCTTCTGAATGAAGAAAACCCCACAGAAGCTGTACTGCCCCAGAAACAGGCTACAATATGAGAAGAGGAGCCCATCCTAGAAGAAGTAAGAACAGCAGTAAGGAAAATTAAGTCAGGGACAGCAGCAGGCTCAGATGAGGTCACAGCAGATATGATAAAGATGCTGGGTGAGATAGGAGAGAAATGGCTCCTGAGAGTACTAATAGCAGTGTGGAGGGGAAGGCATAACCCAGATGACTGGAGAATAAGCATACTCGTGCCGGTGAACAAGAACAAAGGGGACATCCACAACTGTGGGCAGTACAGAGGCATCAAACTCCTATCACATTGTATGAAAGTTCTGGAGAGGTACATAAGGAAAGCTGGTGGTGGAATGCAGAAGTCCAGGAAGTCATCAAAGAAAGAAGGAGTGCAGGATGAAGTGGGAGATAGAAAAGACTGACCAGGCTAGGAAGGACTACTGGTTGGCTAACAAAGAAGCTAAGAAAGAAGCTGCAATAGCAAAGAATAGGGCATCGGAGGCACTCTACCAGCTTCTGGAAAGTGACTCAGTAAGTGGCACAAAGAAACTATATCAGGTTGCAAGGCAAAGACAGAAAGATAAAGAAGATAGTCAGACACCCTTCATAAGGGATGCCAGCAACAACCTGCTCACCAGTCCACCGGACATCAAAGGCAGATGGAAGGAGTATTTCCAGCAGCTTCTGAATGAAGAAAACCCCACAGAAGCTGTACTGCCCCAGAAACAGGCTACAATATGAGAAGAGGAGCCCATCCTAGAAGAAGTAAGAACAGCAGTAAGGAAAATTAAGTCAGGGACAGCAGCAGGCTCAGATGAGGTCACAGCAGATATGATAAAGATGCTGGGTGAGATAGGAGAGAAATGGCTCCTGAGAGTACTAATAGCAGTGTAGAGGGGAAGGCATAACCCAGATGACTGGAGAATAAGCATACTTGTGCCGGTGAACAAGAACAAAGGGGACATCCACAACTGTGGGCAGTACAGAGGCATCAAACTCCTATCACATTGTATGAAAGTTCTGGAGAGGGTGATTGATAAACAGATATACAGAGTAGCAGAATATAAGCTGGGAGATGAGCAGTTAGGATTCAGATCCGCATGCAGCACAACTGACCCAATGTTTGCTGTGAGACAGATAATTAAGAAGCTAGAGATGAGGACAGAGTCCAAATGGGAATTCCTAGACTTGGAGAAAGCATAAAACAGGGTCCCAAGAAAGTTGATCTGGGCAGTACTGCAGTGGTTTGAAGTCCCAGAAACATTGGTGGAATTAGTGCAGGCTATGTACAAGGACCCAATGACTTGAGAACGAACAATGTTCAGCCCCACAGAGGGGTTCCTAGTGGGAGTGTGTGTATACCAGGGTTCAGGTCTGAGCCCACTGCTGTTCATACTAGTGCTGGACTACAATTAGCAAAAAGGTTGCAGGGGACACATCAACAAAAGTTGCTTTATGCAGACAATGTGGCACTACAAGCTGACTCTGAGCTAGAACTTCAGCAAAGGATAGGAGAATGGAATGAAAAAAATGAAGGCACATGGGATGAAACTAAACACAGATCAATACTGTGGTAATGGCAGCAAATTGGGGAAATCAGAAGAAGCTGAGAATAAAGATAGAAGGGAAGACAGTGGAACAAACAGCTTCAAATATCTGGGAGGGGTGGTTGAGGAGAAGGGAAGTCTGAGCAAAGAGGTCAAAGCTAGAATAAGAGGGGCTGCAGCCAACCTGCATACAGTCTCAGGTGCAGTCTATGACAGAAGAATGCCAAAGAAGCTGAAAAGTAAGGTGTACAAGACAGTGGCGTGAGCAGTGCTATTGTATGGAACAGAAACCTGGGCAGTAAAGGCAGAACAGTTGAAAAAGCTAGAGGTGATGGAAATGAAGTGCCTGAGAAGGGTGGTGGGATGCACACTGTGGGACAGGCAAAGAAATGAGGACATAAGAGCAGAAGCCAAAGTAGCTCCAATTGCAGAAAAGGTCAAAGAGAACCAATTACAGTGGTTTGGACACATGCAGAAAAGCAGAAGACAATCTAGTGAGGAATATTTGGGACAGACAGGAATAAGGTAAGAGGAAGCAAAGATGTCCAACAAAAAGGTGGATGGATTCTGTGAAAGAAGATCTGCAATAGTCAGGTGTGAGTGTTGAAGAAGGCTGGAATGTGGCACTGAATCAAAAGAGTTGGCAACAGTTAACTCGATACCCTGACCCCATGCAGAAAAAAAATGGTAAAAAGGGGGCTGATGATTTTTATTTATTTATTTATCATTTGTTGACCGGGAAAGTCCAACTAGGTTCCACAGAGCCTGTTTTCAGCGGAGACCCGGGGAGAAATGCTCCAGATGCATGTCTTTGGAATGTGGGAGGAAACCGGAGGAAACCCACGCGAACACAGGGAGAACATGCAAACTCCACACAGAAGGCACCCCAGCTGAGAATCGAACCAGAGAACCTCTTGCTGTGAGTCGACAACGTTAACCGCTGCACCAATGAGGTTACTGGTCTGCCTTCTTGAAAAATAACTGTGCCAAGACCAAATTTTGAAGCATCACAGGAAAGACTTACCAGTTTATTGACATCATAGTATCATAATGTAGGTGGGGTAGCAATTTTCTGCTTAAGGTCTTCTTTCTGGTGCTGTTCCAACCAAAACCATGTAACATTTTTGTGTATCAGCTCCTCAAAGGTGCTATCATCTCACTGAAGTCTGGTATAAACTTGCATAAATAGTTGACCATACCAAGAAAACTTTGTAGAGCCTGAACATTATCTGATACTGGCATCTTAAGAATTGCTGCTTGCTTGGACAGGTCTGGTCTCAAGGCAGTGCTAGTAAATAAATGACCTACATATGTAACTTCTGGTAGTCTGAATTTGCACTTTAGAGGATTGAGCTTTGTTCACTTCACATGCTCTGCCAGAACTTTCTTAAGGTTTCTGTCATGTTCTGCTACACCATTCCCTCCAACCAATAAATCATCTACTATTATGGCACAAGGATAACCTGAAAAATTTGCTCCATTGCACGCTGAAAGACTTCACTTGCTGAATTTATTCCAGATGGCATCCTGAGGAATCTATATCATCCAAATGGGGTACTGAAAGTAGTCATAATGAGGATTTGCGATCAAGCATCACTTGCCAAAATGAACTTTTTGCATCTACGACAGAAAAATCTGTGGTATTTGGTATTAGGGCTTTGACTTCCGCAATTGTACGCATTGGATGATGATGTCTCTTTAATGCTTTGTTCAAATCTCTTGGGTGAATACATATTCTGATTTCGTCTGAGCCTTTTTTTGTGGGCTGCTACCATAGACGACACCCATTCAGTTGGTTCTGTGACTGGACAAATCACACCTTGCTGCACCATTTTATCCAAGTGAGCTTTAACTTTATTCTGTACAGCTATCGGAACTTTTCTTGCTGGTCTGACTAGTGGACTGACTTGGACTGACTTCTGGGTCTAACTTCATGGAATACACAACTGGAAGTTTGCCCAACTTGTCATCAAAAACATCAGCATACGCTGAGAAAATGGCTTCAGTAAAATTGGAACTAGGATATGTGCTTATATGATGAATTTATTTGGTAAAAGAAAGCAAATTCAATCTCAAACTGTCTGTGAGACCCAATAATGACTACACAGGTCTTCAGAATGCATTGAGTAGTAAGCTTTAACAGTTCCTAGCCACATAACATGAAAGCACTACTGACCCTTCAGTTTGAATTTCTTCATCTCCATAAGCAACACGTTTTGCACAACTTGCCACATTGAGTTTTTCACCAGCTCTCACCTTAGCAAATGTGTCTGCTGGCATAACATTACACTTTGAACCAGTGTCTACTTTCAGCTCGGTGGATTTACCATTAATCTGGACAGTACAAAACACAATTCTTTGCCAAAAAATTCACTGCATCAACCTTTTCACCAATTACTGATATACCATCTACATAGTAAATGAAATTGCAGCTCTCTATATGCTTAGCTTACTTTTTCGAGTGCCCCTTCTTTACAATGGTGTGAGGTTTACTTGATTTGCAAAACTTTTGAAAATGGTTCCTTTTTTACACTTGTGGCATTGCTGACCAAATGCTAAGCATTTCTGTTTTTTAGACTCATGATTGGCACCACAGTTGCAACAGTTAACAATAAAGCTGGATATGGGTTTTGCTGACTCACCCTTGTACTGCATTGAGCATGTCCTTCTCTTAGAACCTGCTGGAGAACTATGACTCTTCAAAGGAAACCCTGTAGCAGTTGCAGCTAATATGTGCTTAGGCCTGCTTCTGCTAGCCACATGTTGCATGCTGTCTAGATTTGCTCTGGAGCCTGCTGAAACAATGCTCATCACTTGCAAGCATATTTGTGTGCCTTTCTGTAACTTCATGGATTTGACAAATCTCAATAGCTTTGCTCAGCGTTAAATCACTGTCACGAAGCAAAATCATTCTCACTGCAGCACTCTTAATACCACACATAAACCTGTCCTTTATTAACTCATCTTTTAAGTTACCAAACTGCTACATTTTAGCTTTGTTTCTCAGGTCAGTTATATAAACTGCAAAAGTTTACAGTGGTTTTTGATCTCTTGTGTAAAACAAATGCCTCTCTAATGTAATATCTGTCTGGGGGTTACACATTTCCCTGAGTTTACGCTTCAAACACACAGGGTCTTCACTTAATTCAGCCTGTACAACAATATGATGGTTTTAACCTTCTCCCTCATATACTGCTGATGCATACACAAATGAACGGTCTATTTGAGTGGCCTCTGACCAAGCTAGGTTTAGCAAAATGAATGCCCTGGTGCATGCATCTTTAGCAGAATAAGCTGCTTGTATATAAATATCATACTCTTTCACAAATATTCTCCAGTTCTCTGCAATATTCTGATCAAACACCAATGGTGATGGCTTTTGAAATCCATTTGCCATATTAACACATACCAGTGAAGGCTTTTGCAAGTATGCACGGACATACACACATATACATATGCCAGAAATTTAAGCCAGTACTTGTAACTATGCCTATAGCACAACAAGTTCTGAATAACTGAACATTGCAAAATAAGTCTCTCTGGCACTGTCATACTTTTGAAATCACTGTACTGTAAGAAATCACCTGATATCAGTGTAAGAAACATTGCAAAATAAGAATTTTGGGCACTGTAATACTCTTGAAATTACTGTACTGTAAGAAATCACCTCTTATCATCATTGTAAGAAACAGTGCAAAATAACTGCACTGTGCGAATGAACTGGGCAGAAGAACCTCAGAGTAAGAAACATTTCCGAATATTTGTACGTTAGAAATAAACAGTACACAGCACACTGAAACTTTCCCAAAATGGCGGTAGTTTGTTAAATAACTCTACAGTTCATGTAACACTCAGTAATGGCGGCACTTACTGAACAGACACACCCAGCAGAAGAAACTTTGCAGAATGGCTATGTTTTGACTGCACTTCATGAAATAGTTGCACACTGCACACAATAAAATCTTCAGAATAAATGCACAGTAATAATAAGCACACACTGTAAGCACTTTCACACAGTTTGAGATACTTTGAATAACTCTAGTTATGTCCCAAATACAATGTGAAATAGTAGTTATGCCAAAACACAGTCTTCTTCTTCTTTCGGCTTTTCCAAAAAACATGGAGTCGCCTTGCTTTATTTATGCTTAATGTGCCCTTTTTTGCCCTTATTGTATTCGTTTTGCTTGTTTAATCTCTTTTCATGCCCATTATACTTTTCTTGTGTTCATTTCTAAGCATGCCCATTTTGTTTTAAACATGCTTGTTTTGCAATTCTGAGGTAATTCCAAACCCCTTACGTGCTTTTCTGATAATCGTTTTATGAAATATCTTTATCTTAAACATTTTGTTTAATTAATAAACCTTTTTGTGCCTCTCGCTTGTTTAATAATGCGGTCTGTGCCTTTGTAATGCTCCGTTTTGTCTTTCTTATAAAATAAATAATTTGTACAAGTTTTCATTACCTTTGTTTCATTTCTGGCCCTTTTTCCATGCTTGTTTCTCTTAGCTTACTTTCACTGTTAACTCTGCACCTCGTAGCTCTAGAAAGCAGACTCTGGAATCCCGGTGCTGACACCATGTCGCTCGTCTAGTCAGGATAAAATAGACAAGTCTTCGTGGGTTCTGTTCAAGCAGCTTTATTATGTACAAATACATCAGGATTGAGACTTAATAACTTTAACTTACATAAACTTATTAACAAACTAGCTATTACACTCATACATGCTCACTCTCAAAATAATTTGGCACTGAAACTAGCACGTGCTTGCTATTTATATGCATGATCAATCCATGAAATGCTTCTTAAAGACAATGCACACACATTCTGTTCTACACACGGAATCTCATTTAATCTACACTTGTGTAGATCTAAATGAAAATAAAGTTATTTTTGACTTTGAGAAAATTGAGCCACCAACGTTTGAAGCAGTGCAATGGAACACTGCTTAGCTTTAATGTCAAATGCTGAGCTTTCCACTTAATGCAGTGTGCTTGACTTCTAAGATTACCACTGTGTTCTGTATAACTTATAATACCTTTATTAGCATATGTGCTGTTTTGTTTAAGAAAAAGTGTATCTTGTAATTTGGAAGACACAACAGAGGGCATTGGACTTGAAAATAATATATTCCAATCCCAAAAAGGGCAGTGGTACAAAGTTCTCAGATTATTAATTAACTGTAGCTGTTTCACATGCTAGTAAGGTTATGCGAAAGATTCTGCAATTAGATTCCAGCTATATATGAACTGAGAACTGCTAGATGTGCAAGATGGTTTCAGAAGGAGCAGAGGCATCATACACCAAATAGCCAACAACCACTGGATAACAGAGAATGCAAGGGAGTTACAGAAAAAAATATGTGCTTCTGCTTTATTAAGTACTCTGAAGCCTCCGACTGTGTGTACCATGACAAACTGTGGGAAGTTCTTAGAGAAATGAGGATGCCGGATCACCTTATTTGCTTTCTGAGGAATCTACATAGATAGCACAAGAAGCAACAGTTAAAATCAAATATAAAATAACAGACTGGTACAAGACTGGGAAAGGAATGCAGCAAGGGCGCATACTGTCACCTTAATTAATTAATTTGTACATGAAGATATTATGTAAAACGCTGGGTTAAACAAATCCTGCTGGAATCAAAACTGCTAGTAGAAATAGTAAACACCTCAGATATGCAGAAGAATCCACTTAGACTAATGAAAGTGGAGGAGAGTTGAATAATTTTCTTGTTGGCGAAGGTGAATGCAAAAAGCTGGCTTGCTGCTCAACATAAAAAAGTACAATTTTGTCATCCTACCCTATTAAGTCATTCAGAAAAGATGGGGATAAAATGGAGGCAGTGACAGATTTTATTTTCCTAGGCTAAATGATCTCTGCAAGATGGTGACTGCAGTCATAAAATGAAAAGATAAAAGTTTGTTGGTAGGAATGTTATGGAAATCTATGCAAGAGTTTAAACAAAAACATCTAGTTATGAATCATCAGCTAGTTACGAAAACAAAATCGCCACTGATTCTAAAGACAACCACAAAGCATTCTATAGCTATGTCAAGAATCTTAATGGCAACACTCAGATCTGCTCTGAGTTACAGCACAATAGCACTAAATATACAGACCCAACTGATACTGCCAACATCCTGGCAGATAGGTTCAGTGCTAACTTTACCCCCCTCTCACCCCATAAAGAGCCCATCTCTATACCGGAAGAATGCAAAGTTCCTGTAATCATGGCTGCACAGGTAAAAAACACTCTCTCCAAAGCCAAGAACACAGCATCCATGGGACCAGACAACAACACAGGCTGTGTTCTACACGAACTACAGAACGAACTGGCACCCCACCTAAGTACCATGTTCAATCATAGCCCCACCTCAGGCTTTGTGCCTGCTGAATGGCGCACAGTGACGGTTATTCCACTCCACAAGGGGGGAGCCACCACGGACCCAGGGAACTATCACCCCATTAGCCTGACGAGCCTGGTCTGCAAGGCCATGGAATGTATCATCATGGAACTTATAAACAAAGACATTGGTAATCTCCAAACTGTGGACCCCACACAGTTCGGGTTTGTAAAAGGCAGATCATGTCTCCTAAACCTGATAGACTTCTTTGAAACAGTCACCAAAGCCGCAGACGAGGGTAAGGTGGTTCACACAGCCTATCTAGATCTTGCCAAGGCTTTCAACACCATCCCCCACTCTAGAATTATATGTAAACTCACTAAACTAAGTATAAATCCCTATGTCACAAGATGGGTTGCCAACTGGCTCACTGACAAAACCCACACTGTGAAAGTAGCAGACTCCAAATCCAACTTCAGACCAGTGACAGGTGGAGTATCACAGGGTTCAGTCCTGGGTCCTCTCCTGTTTGGTATCTACTTCTATGAAGTACAGGCTAACACAGAAGGTCTTTGGCTAACAAAGTTCGCCGATGCCTGCAAACTAGGAGCCATATTCAAAACTCCTAACGATGTGGACATCCGACAAAAGGGCCTCACTGAGACAGATGCTTGGTGTCAAAGCCATGGCCTCAAGCTCAATGCCAAAAAGTGCATTGTCATCCCCTTTGGTAAAAACTCTGTACCCATGAACTACAGCATGGGCGGTAGTATACTTAACACCGAAAGTGTGATAAGAGACCTTGGGACAGAGGTGGACAGCAGTCTCTCCTTTGATAATCACATCACCACAAGTAGTCAGGAAATCCTTCTACATGGCACACCTCATCAAAAAAGGTTTCTCATCCAAAAAAAAAAAGGTCATTGTTCCCCTGTACTTATGACTCATTAGACACATTATAGAGTACAACGACCCTTTTGGTATGTACCTCACAAGACATCTACAACAACTGGAAAGGCCGCAGAAATACCTCACAAAGAGGATTACCGGCCTCAAACAGATGCCCTAAGCAGACAGTCTCAAAAAACTCCAGCTTTACTCTGTCGCATATCGCCTACTCAGAGGTGATCTCTGCCTAACATACAAAGCTATGTCAAACCCAGAGCTGTTGGACATGCTCCACTTAAAGAAATCCCAATGCCTCCAAGCTACACGCTCTAGGGACCTAAATCTTGTCACCACAATAAACAGAACATGCTGGAGGGATAGATTCCTGTCCCAGAGACGTCCCATACTCTGGAATAAACTACCTATCTATATCAAACAAAGCTCCTCATTAACACTCTTCAAGAAAAATCTTGATGATTGGATGGGAAATAGGAAATTCACCCCGGGGATCACTTCTGTGGCTCTGCTCGACAATGGCACAGGAAAATTATTTTCTTGGGTGGCAAAAGCCAGGGCACCTTTTTCGCTGGGCTTGTATAGGCCCCAGGGCCGATAGCCTAGTACCTACCTATGAACATATGAATCTAATTGTCAACAAAGTTTCATACGCATAAAGCTTTTATTTTCCCAGGAATAGAATATTGGTTGTGAGAGTTGGACCAACAGTTCACTAGTGACCAAAGCATTTTGATATGTACAGTTCATACTCCCACAAAAAAGCCACCCATACTGCCACCATCTTCTTCCCCCAAAAAACAGTCAAACTAATATATAAGCCCTGCATAATGACCTAACCAGTACAAGCTGGTCTACCATTAACTCTATTCCATACCCCTCTACTGTCATCACAACATTTATTCACTTCCGCTTACAAATAAAAATAAAATACTTCCCAAAAGTCAACCAACTATACAAAGCAGCCCACAAACAATGGATCACAAAAAACTACTTACCTTATTCAATTAATATATAAACCTGGAAAATCTGGAAATAAAAAAAAACAGATCCTGACAACACAGATGGATTCACATGTCTGAGGAACCTGACCAAACAAGCTACAACACATTAAGACCATCACCAAGTATCATCTCAAGAATACACTCTTAACAACACTATTCTGGAAAACTGTCAGTCAAATCACTGGGTGGAAGCCACCTTCCTTCCTCTTAGGACCAGTTACTGTATCCTCCACCTCCAGATTGTTTCTGCTAAAGATTTTCTCAAATAATTCTCCTACCTACCATGTCTCACTCCACCAGTCACCCACTGCCAGTACCAACATTTCCCCTCTACACCACCTTATTCTACTTCAAAATCAACTCAAGGAAAGAAATCAAAACTCTCCTTAGCAACAACCCCTCCAATGCTCCATCTAGATCTAATCAAATTCAGTGATGGATTATTACCCACTTCAGAGACTTTCTTTTGGAACCACTCAAATACTGCCTCATCAACATCATCATCATCATCATCCTGCCCTCCATCTGGAGACTAGCATATTATCAAACACTATAAAGAAAGCAAACAGCAACAAGGAGAAAATCAGTCCCAATGTAGAAAAAAGCAGGTTAAAATACTTGAGAAACAACAATGGGACAACCACGGCAAAGCACATATATTTAATAGACAATAAACAGATAAGCGCTTTTGGAGATGCCTCCTTCATCAGATAAATCCAAAAATATAAAATCAGTCTGCATATAAATACACTTGAAAAAACAATTATATTAATTAAAACCTTTAACCAATTAACATTTTCTAGCCTTTAAAATAGGTTTTAAAGATATAAAACCATTTAAGCCTGGTGGAACATCACCTCTCAAACCAGCTATCCAGTGAGTCTCTAACTTCTGTGCCATTCTTTATATCACCACCTCTAGGTGCAGGTGTATAAGTATCCAAAACCATAAATTTAAAATCATGCTGTAGAAATTCATTAATGTGTTGAGCTACTGCACTTCTTTGCACATTTCTCCGTATATCATCCATATGCTGTAAAATACGTTCCTTTAACATTCTATTGGGTTTACCAACATAAAAAGAAGTACATTCTGAACAGGTTGCTATATAAATCACATTTTTAGTAGAACAGCATACATAGTGTGAACACTTATATATCCTTTTGGTAACAGGATGCTCAAACCATTATCAGTCTTAATATACCTGCATGCCTTACATCTTTTACATGGATGTATACCTAATTTTCCACTATATAATTTACCTAGGTTATTCATATTACCGGGTCCTGGTCTATAACATGACAGACTCTTTAAATTATGATTTCTTTTGTAGCTGAAGTTTGGCTCATCATCTACTATATTTTTCATCCTGTCATCAGACAATATTATCTTCCAGTTACTTTGTATTATTTTCTTCTTCCTTCTGCTTTTCCCAGTTAGGGGGTGCCACAGTGGATCACCTTGTCCGCTCATGATTGGCAGTGGAATTTTATGGTGTCGAGTTGCCAGCCCGACACCCAACTTTCCACAGAAGGCACACACACACACGCACTCACGCCTAGGGCCAGTTTAGAGTGTCCAATCCACCTACAACATGTCTTTAGGATATGGGAGGAAACTGGGGCACCCAGAGGAAACCCACACGACCACAGGGAGGACATGCAGACTCTGCACAGAAGGCACCCCAGCTGAGGATCGAACTGGAGAACCTCTTGCTGTGAGGAGGCAACGCCAACCACTGCACCACCACAGCCACCCTCAGTTACTTTGTATTATATTCTTTATATATTTAAAATCAGTACTAAAAGTAAAGAGTATCCTAACCTTACATATATTTCTCTGTCCCTTGTTAACTGAATCTCCAGTATTCTTTGAATATTAAGGTCTACCTTTCCCATCTCTCATGGACTTAGCCCTTTCTGATGCTTCCCTAACTTCCCTACTTTTTGTAACCAAGTTCTAACAAATTATTCTCTGTTACATTTATATGATGTAAAAAATCACTTTCCTTACTACAAAGTCGGGAAGTTCTCAGAAGCTGATTATCCATGACATTCTTAAAAATATGTTGGGGGTGCATGCTACCCCTATCCAACACAGCATTTTTCCAGCATGACTTATGATATGTGAGATGATCTGGCAATTGAGACTTGATTGAAATAATATTATTTTTATTTTATATTATTTTATATTATTTTATAAAACACATGCATGAAATATTTATTTATTTATTATTATATTTATACATATTCATACATTCTATATATAATATGCATCTAATTATTACTATTTATTCATTATATTACTATTATATTACTATATATTACTATTTATTGTATTATTTATTTATTTATTTATATATATTTATTACATATATATTTATTACACTATTGTCCATTTGGGTTAAATCTAGAGAAAAGCAGAAAAGAAAACTACTATAAGAAATGAAAAACAAATTGATAATTACGATTTCTATATTCTGTATCTTCATTTATATTTACATATTGCCTTTAACCTAAAATTATATACATCAAAACAATTATTAATTAGGTCAGCAGCCTAATACATTGTTTATAAGTTTTTAAAAGTGAAAAAAATGTGGTGAGACACTGATTCTGCATGAAGTCTGAGAGATGGAGAGATGATAGCGCAAAAATCAGTAAATTAAGTTTATATTTGTCTTTATTTTTTGTTTTTTTTAGCCTCGCTTTTTCAATAAATAGTTTTTGATAGACCACCCTGGGATCTTGATCTTTTTGGACATTTCCAGTCTAGGAAAATTTAAAGACAGCCTTCATTGTACCGGAGCAGTGTCCTGCATTTCATGACTTATGATATAACAAAGTACTTATTTTACCCCCTTCATCCACTTTTAATAAAATATCCAATAATTCTATAAAATCTACTGATGAATGTACAGTAAATCTTAAAAATGTGGTGGTTGTCTCTAAATAGTTAACAAAGGCATACAACTGTTGTATATCCCCTTTCCACAAAAAAAGACATCATAAGTTCCTGTATCAAGGCATTCAAACATCAATACAAATTTTATTTATGAATATATTGCTATGTTTACCCATTTTAAACTGATACTTGTTCCATATTGAACTAAGTATAATTAGCATACTATTTATGAATGTGCCTTGGGTTATAATAGACAAAAAGAGAACAAAACTTATGATAACAGAGGCTTATCCATGAAAGCACTTCTTAGCCTAATGGCACAGCTGTGTATATGGTTTAGGTCACTCATTTGCAAATTTACTGTGCCTATACAGAATTCATGCAATATCTTTCAAAATGTTTTCACTGTGAGAACAAACCTACATATTCCCATGGCAGAGGTTGTGTCCCCTGCATTCCCCTATTTTAAATACACAACTCCAAGGTTGCTGCATCTCTGATTAAGATAAATTTCTCCCCTGTAGCAATCTCATTTAATGAGCATGTGCTTATGACAGTTTTATATCATTGACTGGCTGCTGTGTGGAGACTGCTTCTTTAAACAGTGTCACCACAGGCCTAATTCTAACAGAACATTGTGTTAGAATAAATACAAACTTTCAGCAAGGTGCTACTTCACATTCCTCTACAATGACTCTCCCACCAAATTCACAAGACATAACCTATGAACTGAGACCACCTCTCATAATTAGGAAAAAGAAGTTACTGGTACAGGCAAAAAATGCTAAATGTTACTATAGTGCCCCATTTCAAATGCAAGTTTACAGTGACTTTTGGTCATGTAACTAGTACTACCCAACTAGTCCTCTAACTTAGATGGGAAACTCCAAGGCTGGACACAACAATTACTTCCTTATATGCCTTCCTCTTTTCAAAGCACTATAACTTCACAGAGATTTTTGGGGCATAATATTTTAAATGTATGATTTCCATACTAAACTTAGCAAGTGGCACTCATGTCTCCCTTAACTTCTCCTTCACTTCATTAAAAGGAAACAGAATGGTGGGTTCCAGCAACACCAAGTTACATACAAAAAGCATACATCACAACATCACATTTCATTAAACTGCAAAATCATATGGAAGTGGAGAACAGAGCTCTAAATACTCTTTATAAACACTTTATTCAAAAGTGCCATCTTACCAGTTAAAGACCCCGCAAAACAAGGTCAACATCAAAAGGTTATCCAAGGTACTGAAAAATACCATCAGAAAAAATAATAGTTGTGCAAGAACTTACCATAACCAACTTAACATAACCATAGATGTCCTTCTCTTCCATGTTGCAGTATTCTTCACTTTAGAAAGTTGCTCCCTGCAGCACCGGGTCCGGCCAGTATACCAAAGTCTTGAATAAGAGGCAACCCTATATCCCATGATGCAAGGCAGAGACTACCCAGATCTCGTTTGGTAGCTAAGGAAATTATGGAATATATTCTTCCAACTGTAGAGGAGGAAGAAAAGGTAACAATACTAAAAATGACAATCATAATCATCATAATCCTCTGAAAGGGATCAACCTAATCTAGTGACACTAGAAGCTGATTAGCTAGAAAAATGTTATTCAATCTAAACTTCAAACTTACTGGATGGGATGCGGGGCCCTAACCCCCTCTATCCCTGGGTGGCTCAGTGGAACAGACTCTTGAGTGTCTCTGGAGGCCAAGTCTAATTTGTAATGTGAAACAAAGGTATGAGGAGAGGCCCATGTGGCTGCTGCACAAATAGTGTCTATTGGAAGTCTAGCCTGAAAAGCTGTAGATGTAGCTAGGCTCTGGTAGAATGGGCTTTCAACTCTTTGCCTCTGAGCTGATAAATGTAAGTAATCACAGAAGACAGCCATCTAGATAAAGTCACCTTGGAAACTGGAAGGCCTTTTCTGTTCTCTGCATAGGATAGAAACAGTTGATCAGATTTCCTAAAATGTTTGATAATATCTGAGTTGGCGGTGAACATCAAGACAATGTAATTTTAGAATAATTTGGGAAAAACTGAAAGATCAATGGATTGATTTAGATGCCACTTTGGGTAAGAAAGACGGATTAGTCCTTAGAGATACCCTGTCTTTGTGGAAGATTAAGGCTCAGATACTCTCCTGGCAAAAGTAATGGCGACTAGAAAGAGTGTCTTCCAAGAAAGAAATTTCAATGAACAGGCAGGGGAGAATCAAGGATGTTAAAATTAAATTTAGATCCCACTGTGGTGGGGAGGTTTAAGTAAAAAAGGAATGCCTTGCAAAGTTTATGTGACATAATGTTGTGGTCCAAAAGCCTATATGAAAATTAAATGGCTGCCAGCTGAACTTTTACTGTGGA
The DNA here is from genome assembly GCF_019279795.1 of Protopterus annectens. Classification (NCBI taxonomy): domain Eukaryota; kingdom Metazoa; phylum Chordata; order Ceratodontiformes; family Protopteridae; genus Protopterus; species Protopterus annectens. The sequence continues at coordinate 1,507,026,171 of NC_056729.1, read as the reverse complement.
GGAAGAGGATCCTGAATGAAAATCAGCTAGTAGCTTTTGCCCAGAAGGAGAACATTTACTAGTGTAAATCCTTCTGGTAGAAGATCTAAGGAGCTACTATGATATCCCGGACGGGATTAGAAATCATAGGAAGCCTGGCTAAGGATGGAAGTGGAGCAACCAAGCAGTGAGGTTGAGAGAAGGTATGGATGGGTGCAGCTGCCCGACTGGTGGGTCAGAAGATCTGGAACTGGGTCCAGATGCCATGGCTGTACCCAGATAACGATGTGTGGAACGGAAACCATGTCTGTCGAGGCCAATAAGGCAATGAGAATCAACTTGGCAGAGAGAAGAAGTCTGGGCATTTGCTGTTTTGAGGTTGAAAAATCTCTTCAGGCATGAGAATAGCTCTGCTCAACCTGTCCGCTATGATGTAAACCACTGAGAAGAGATTGCCCACTGCCAAAGTACATATTGTCCGTTTGGACTGCAATAGTTCCCAGGGAAGAGAGGCACTGCTCTCATCTCTAGGACATTTATGTGCAGGTAAATGCCATGGACCATCCTGCCCTGCCCTGATGGACTTGAGGGATATCCACCAGGTCAGATGTCTTTTGCAAGTTGGACCATTGGGCAAATAGCATCCATTGTAGAAGACGCATGTAAGGAAGAAGTGTCTTTCAGAGCAAATCTGGCCTGAATTTTGTTGCTGAGAAGAATCACCTGACGTGACTTTGAATGTCCAAGATCCTTTGGTCTGTTAACTTTGCTGAAAGTTGTACGTGTCCAAATGTAATAGATTGACAAAATTTATAGAAATCCCTAGCCCTCTGCAAATGTGAATGGTGTAATCTCTGGCTTGGAGAAGTTGATGCCTGGTGGTGGCAGTGAGGAGCCAGTCATCTAGATATGGAAACACCTGTACATTTGTGAACACTCTGGGGGCTGTAGTGAGTCCAAAGGGCGGGCCCTGAATTGAAGTGACTGGTCCCAATTGTCCTTGCCCAGAAAACTTGTTCAGTTTGCTCAGATCTAATATTGGTCTCAATTTTGTAACCTCGGATATAAGCCAGGCTATTGGGTAGCGATAATCTTCCCCGACTGCTCCGAAGGTGGGCAATCGGGCAACATCTCAGGGATGCTGGAAGGGTTTGTCAGAAAGAGGCTCTCTGCTACCCTGATTCACAGGTACTGAAGGATCACTAGTTCCTTCTTGGTGGCTGCAGCCACCACCATGGCATCAACCGGGACACCTTTCAGAGGACCACCTTTGGGATCCCTCACTCATTCAAGTCAGTATTAGATAACATGTCCTTCACGCGAGGTTCAACTGGACGGATCAGGAGAAGCCCTCGAAGTCTGGGAGCAAGAGAGTGGGAAGAGACGCCAGCAGGCACTGAGATCTCTTAGATAGGTGGAGCCGGAAGGAGAGCCGAATACATCAGCTCCAGCGATCTGGCAGTATCGGGCTGGATGAGCCAATAACTGACTTCTAAAATGCCAGGTTTCCGAGGGCTTCTTCTTAGAGCCTTTGCGGGGCTCGCCTCCGCTTTAATAAGCCCTCGCTTATTTTCAGGCCTCACTGCACTGCATGGCCACAGATAGCACAGACAGTCTCACAAGAGAGGTCCCAGGCAGTAGGTAAAAGAACTGTGTACGAGACCGGTCAGAGACATCTTCGACACTTCACGACGACAGCTTCTTGAAAAGCTCTTGAATTGTTCCTCTTGACCTAAATCCATTAGAAAAGGAAACACAACACACAGACAAAAGAAAACACACACACACACACAATAACACCAAATCCAATAATAAACTAAAACAGGGGACACACACACTCAAACACACATAGAAAAAAAGGAAGGCCTAAGGCCTAACCTAGGGAAGGGGCCTAATAACTAAAAAAAGGGGGAACATAAAACAGAAAGGGGTTAAAATAACGCTAAGGTTAACAAAAAACACTAAGGTTAAAAAATTAAAAGGATATGAGACTAAAAAAGTCTTAATATGAAGAAACTTACCTAGAGCTGGTAAAAGAGGCACCTCGTAGTTTAGCAGCAAAAAGCCATCTCTGGGAGATCTCCTTGCATCATGGGATATAGGAGGGGTTGAGCTGGTAAAATTAATGCTCAATCTCTTCTTAGTAAGTAGTCGGAGCCGAGGAGATCCTCACTCATCCAAAGGAAGGAATGAGGAGATTTTTAACTTAACATTTCAGGAGTACATGAGACGTTGCAAGTCAGAGCCATAAACTAATGCCGGCTATATCTGTGATATCCGCACGTACCCAAATCAGAACTGGGTGCTGCATAAAGATAGCCCCCAGGAATAAGAGTAGTAAAAGGTTTGTAGGTTCATAGGTTGGTACTAGGCTATTGGCCCTAGGGCCTGTACAAGCCTAGCCATAATAATTCCCTGGCTATTTCTTCCCACAATATTTACTTCCCTGGTCATCTGTCTAGCAGGGTGACTGACATGATCCCCGAGGTAAATTTCCTATCTCCCATCCAGTCGTCAAGGTTCCTTTTGAAGAGGGCCAAAGAGGCACTCTGCTTGACATGTATGGGCAGTCTATTCCAGAGTATGGGGCGTCTCTGGGTCAAGAACCTATCCCTCCAGCATATTTTGTTCATTGAGATGACAAGGTTTAGGTCCCTGGAGCGTGTGGCTCTGATGGATTGGGATTTCTTTAAGTGTAGCATGTCCAACAGCTTTGGGTTTAATATGGCCTTGTATGTTAAGCACAGATCGCCTCTAAGTAGACAATATGTGAAAGAGTATAGCTGGAGTTTTTTAGTCGGTCAGCATAGGGCATCTGCTTTAGGCCTGTGATTCTTTTAGTGAGATGTATCTGTGGCCTTTCCAGTTGTTGCAGATGTCTTGTGAGGTACATACCAAATGGGGCATTGTACTCTATGATGGGTCTAATGAGGGATGAGTATAGTGGGACAATGACCTCCTTTTTTCCACATAGAAGGATTTCCTGACTGCTGTGGCGATGTGGTTATCGAACGTGAGACCACTGTCCACCTGTGTTCCTAAGTCTCTCATCACACTTTCAGTGTTTAGTATACTGCCACCTATGTGGTAATTCATGGGTACATGTTTTTTCCCAAAGGGGATAACTATACACTTCTTGGCATTGAGCTTGAGCCCATGGCTCTGGCACCAAGCATCTGTTTCTGTAAGGCCCTTTTGTAGAATATCCACATCATTTGGGGATTCAGTAATGGCTCCCAGTTTGCAGTCATCTGCAAAATTTGTTAACCAGAGTCCCTTAGTGTTGGCTTGTATGTCAGAGAAGTAGATGCCAAACAAGAGTGGTCCCAGGACTGAACCCTGAGGTTCTCCACTTGTCACTTGTCTGGAGCTGGATTTGGAGTTGGCTACTTTTACAGTGTGGTTTCTGTCAGTAAGCCAGTTGGCAACCCATTGAGTGATGTAGGGATTTATGCCCAGCTTAGTAAGTTTATCTATGATTCCAGAGTGGGGGATGGCGTTGAAGGCCCTGGCGAGGTCCAGATAGGCTGTGTGGATCGCCTTACCCTCATCCATGGCTCTGGAGACGGATTTGAAGAAGTCAGTCAGGTTCAGGAGACACGATTGGCCCTTCATGAACACAAACTGGGTGGGGTCCAGTGTTTGGAGGTTGCCAATGTCTTTGTTTATAAGTTCCATGATAATACGTTCCATGGCCTTGCAGATCATGCTCATCAGACTGATGGGATGGTAGTTCCCAGGATCCAAGGTGGATCCCCCTGTGTGGAGTGGGATAACTGTAGCTGTGCACCACTCAGTGGGCATGAAGCCTGAGGTGAGGCTATGATTAAACATGACACTTAGGTGAGGTGCCAGTTTATTTTGTAGTTCATGTAGTACACATCCCGGGATGTCGTCTGGTCCTATGGATGCTGTATTCTTAGCTTTGGAGAGTGGGTTTTTTACCTGTGTGGCCGTGATTACTGGAATTTGGCAATCTGTCACTATTGAGATGGGCCCTTTAGGGGGTGAGAGGGGGGTGAAGTTGGCACTGAATCGATCTGCCAGGATATTGGCAATGTCCTTGGGATCAGTATATTTAATGCCATTCTGTTGTAGCTCAGAGCAGATCTGAGCATTGCCATTTAGATTCTTGACATAGCTATAGAATGCCTTGTGGTTGTCTTTGGAATCTTTGGCAATTTTATTTTCGTAACTAGCTTTGGAGGATTTTATGAGGGATCTCCACTTCTTACTGTGGCTGGTATGGGAGTTTTTTGCATCCTGGGATTTTCCTCTTTTTTGCAACAGTTTCTTCCTTCTGTTGTACAGTTTGTTTATGACAGGGGACCACCAGATTGGCTTCCTTTTTTTGGAGGAGAGCATCTTGGTTCTATTTGGGATGGCACGATTCATGCATGAGTGGATGTGCTTGTACAGTTCTTTAGCGTAGGATTTGGCAGTCGAACTTTCAGTTCCCGTCTGCATGGGTGTCATGAAGTTTGCCACTTCTGACTTGAGTAGCATGAAGTTGGACTTGGAGAAGTTTTTCACGGATGTTTCCTTACTGGGGGGTGGGGGTGGGATGTGGATGTCAAAGTTGATTAGCTTATGGTCAAACCTAACCAACGAGGGGGTGATCACTGGTGTGGAGCAAAGATTTCCCATGTTGGTAATGACCAAGTCCAGGATATTGGAGCCCCTGGTGGGACTATGGATTAGTTGATCCAGGGTGTTGGAATTTATGAATTCCAAGAACCGTTGGGCAAAGGTGCTGGTACATGAGTAGTTTTCCCAGTTAATGGCAGGGTAGTTGAAATCACCCAGTATTAGGGTGTTTGGTTGTATCTTAATATTTTCCAGTATGTTTAGAAAGGTGTAGTGAGAATCTTGGGGCATGGTGGGGGATCTGTAGCAAGCTAAAATTTGGATTGCAGTCTTACCTAGTGTTAGTTGCACGTGGAGAATTTTGGATGCACTGTGTTGGGCAACTAGCCTGGAGGTGTGAATATCCTTGGTGAATATGGACACTCCTCCACTTTTAGTGTTTCGGTCCTGGTTTGGTGGCCGAAAAGTGTGGTAAGAGTTGTAGCCTGGTATTGCAGGGGTGCTCTCTGGAGCCTTGAACCAGGTCTCAGTCACTGCAGGTAATAAAAACCCTTCCCAGACACAAGGTCAGTAGTCAGGGGAAGGACCCAGTTTATAATATGGGCAAGAGAGGGGGTAGGTGGGTGGTATTGAATACTGCAACATGGAAGAGAAGGACATCTATGGTTATGATAAGTTCTCACACAACTATTCTATGTCCTTCTATTCTCATGTTGCAGTATTCTTCAATTTAAGGAGAGTACCAAAGCCCTCTAGGTATTAGTGTGGGTGGCAGGTGCGGGAGCAAAGTTTATGAGACCCTCCATAATAGATCTAGAAAACCCTGCTCTAGCCCTGGAGATGGAATCCAATTTGTAATGCTTGGTGAAGGTATGTACGGAGGACCAAGTTGCTGCCTCCAGAAGAGACGAGTAATCAATGCCTTTGAAAAAGGCTTCTGAAGGGAAAATGGCTCTGGAGGAATGGGCTGTGACAGATGAGTCCAACAGTTACCCATGATAGGAGTAGCAAAAGTGAATAGCCTTGGAAATCCAAGAGGCGATTGTCTGTTTAGACATGGCCTTTCCTAGGGCCCTGGGATGAAAGGAGGCAAAAAGCTGAACAGATTGCCTGAGGGATTTGGTCTTGTCTAAGTAGAATTTCAGTTGTTTATGAACATCCAAGGAATGCAAAGTTCTTTCTGAGGAGTACTGTGGCTGAGGGTAGAAGGCAGGCAAGTTAATGGTCTGATTTAGGGAGATCTCATTAACTACTTTTGGCATGAAGGAGGGGTTAGTCCTTTGGGAAACCCTATCTTTATGAAAGACAAGGTAGGGAGGTGAGGCCATAAAGGCTTGTATCTCAGATACCCTCCTGGCAGAAGTGAGAGCTACTAACAAGATTGTTTTCCAAGTACAAATCTTTAGAGTGGAAAAATGGGCTGGCTCAGAGGGAGCTAATGTAAGTTTTTCCAGCACAAAGTTAAGGTCCCAAAGTGGGGGAATGGGCTTACGAGGAGGCCTGATATCGAGGACCCCTTTCAGAAACAGCTTGACATCTAGCCTGGAAGCCAGGGGAGGAGTCAAGGTAAGGCAAGCAGAGATGGCAGAAAGATGTACTTTTACTGAAGAGTAACTCAACCCTGAATGCAACAATTCACATAGGTAGGAAAGTACCAGTGGAACAGAAGCTTTAGATGGGTCCTGTTTACTCTTAAAGCACCAAATGGAGAATCTTTTGCATTTAAATAAATAGTTTCTCCTACTACTTGGTTTTCTGGCCTCCTGCAGAACACTGAGTACGTCATCTTAATACAGGTGCCTGAAGGGGGATCAAAACTCATCAAAACTCATCACCCAAATCATCTCCTAAGCACTACAGCTTATACTTGCTTCCACAGTGCTCATCTACTTCTGCATCTACTTCCTCTACCTGACATGTGTTAACTCTCCCCTGAACCTACTCGCTCTCCTCTAAAAACATTATTTTATCTCACCTTTTCTCCCTCTTTCCAGATTTTCCTGGATTCCAAAAAAAAAAATGTTTATACTTTGTAAATACTACTCACTCTATATAATCACATATAGTTTGTAAATACTACTTAGCCCATTGTATCACACTGCCTTTTCTTTTTAACTGTGTTTTTCATCATTACATGCTACCATTTGTTCTTGAACTTTGGAACTTGTATATTCATCTATGTTTGTATTTATAACTACTGTATAATTGTCAATGTCTGTGGAGCTTTTCTCCCCAGGCCTCCACTAAAAACGGGCTCTTCCAGGCCCAGTGGACTACCTCGGTCATCAAACTGAAATAAATAAATAAACCTCTATCACTCACACAGTCAGACTGAGATTGAGAAGGTGGGGATGAATAAGGGACCTCTTGTCATGTGAGAGTAGGTTGTAGCGGAGAGGTAACCTGTGGTGATTGCCCTGGGCTAGATGAAAAAGTAGGGGAAACCAGTACTGTCTTGGCCATAAGGGAGTCACCAACAGGATGTTTGGTTTGTCATTCTGCATTTTCAGGAGGACTTTGTGAATCAATGGAAATGGGGGGAATGCATAAAGGAACATTCCTTCCCATGAGAAGGAGAATCTAACAATTTTGCTTGGACATCCAAGGGCAAAGGTTGGAGTCTCAACCATGAGAACCTCCTTAACAGTGAACCAGATGCAGCCAATTTAGAAGAGGCTTCAGCAGCATAATAGCTGCACTTGATTGAGTGCCTAGTAACCTGGGATACTGTGTTCAGAAGGGTGTTTAGTTGAGCCTTGGCTGGTGAGTCAGGTCTGTCAGACAGAAGGGTAGAGGCCTTGGTCAGGGAATCCAGGGCAAACTTGGCCATATGAGTTTGATAACTAATTGCTCTAATGGCTAAGATGGAAGTATATACCTTCTTCTCCAACCTGCCCATGAATTTACTATCCTTATCAGTGGGGAAAAAGGGAAGAAGAAGGTAGTTGCCTTGAAGATTTGTCAGCAGAAACTGCAATAACAGCAGGATCTGCTGGGGAATTCTTAAAAACGTAGTGCTCCTTTGCAGACATTTTGTAAAATCTGTCTGGTCTCTTGTTAGCAGGAGGCTGTGACTCTGGGCTTTGGGAGGCAGCAAAGAAGGCATCCTGGAAAGCTGGGAGTAAAGGAGAAACTGCAGATGGTGAGGGCTGCTCCATCTGCAGGAGTTCAAAATATCTTTTTTTAGTCTCAGAGACATCTGAGACTTCCCACTTAAAATGCTGCCTAAGTAGGGAAATAGTGTCCCCAAAGGAGAAATTTTCTCCAGGGGAGTCAGGAGTGAGGGTCTCTTCTTCCTCAGGGGTAGCAAAATCCTTAGGGGATTCAGTCTGGGAGCAGTATGTCAGGGATTCATCTGAGGAGGAGTAGTCTTCCTCAGATTCTACCTGTGAAGCAAGTGGTTGGCTTGATTGGGGAATCTGGGTCTGGAGTACTTGAAAGGACTTGAATACGGACTGTGAAAATGTATCCCAAGCTGGAGTAGGATCTTGAGCCTTGTGTTTTTCCTTTTGTTTCCTTTTTAAAGGAGTGGAAGAAGCAGGTACAGAAGTAGGCCTGGATGCTGACATAGGGATGGATGGTAAGGTGGTAGAAGGCCCCTCTGACACCACAAGCCATGGTTCCCCCTCACCATGAGGAGCTGATGGCTGTAGAGCCTCAGCAGACTTACTCTGAATACCCGCTGCACCAGCTTCCATTTTAGTTCCTGGTAACAGGGCAGTATCTATAGCCCGGAGAGTTCCTGGGCTAACACCAGTCTTGAGGACCTCACCAGATTCCTGAGGTGCAGCTAGGATGTCGGGCCTAACTTTTTTAGCCTTCTTCCTTGGCGGCTCATCAGAGGTTCCCGCTCTGCCTTCCATCCCGGACACCAAGCGACGAAGTCTCTGATTCTCTAAATAGAGACTTAGAGCTGATAAATGGCTTCTCAGGGTTTTGAGGACAAAGGATTGGCAAATCTTACAAGACTTGTAGTTGTGAGTTGCCTCTAAGTAAAATAAACACTTATCATGCATATCCTTGTGTGGAATTTGTCTTCCGCAAGCACACTTTCCCTTTCTAGATGACATGCATCTGAAACAGGTAAGAAATAAGCAAAAAACCCACAAGGGTCCTTCTCTGAATGCGGACAGCCTGAAAGGATCATCAAGAATGGATGGCCGAAATTGAACAAGCTGGATAACCGGAGCTGGTGACTGGACATCTGAAACACACTGCAGCAGAAAAGTTCTGATTTGGGTACATGCAGATGTCACAGATACAGCCGGCGTCACTTTACGGCTCTGACTTGCAACATCACACATACCCCTGAATTCAAGACTTTGGTATACTGGCTGGATGTCCGGTGCTGCAGGCAGCAACTCCCTAAAGTGAAGAATACTGCAACATGAGAATAGAAGGACATCAAAAGTTTCCTGTGAACTCAGACTGCCATCAGAAGCTAAGGATAATTACAAATGCTTCTTTACTTATCTTGGGAAGCTATGAAGTAACACCCAACATTACTATGAGCATATTCATAAAGGCACTGTGATCCACTGGATATCACAAATGCATTAGCAAATAAATTCATGGCAAATTTCACCTGAGTGTCAGCCATATAAAACCCAAATACACCTAAGGATCTCAACCCTACTTTCATTACAAAAGAAAACTTACTAGATGTACTTTCCAAAGGGAAAAAAATACATCTTCTATAGGACCTAATAATGAATGAGTGCCATGTGAAAAACACTAAAAACGCACTGATGGACTGACTCCTACAACTATTCAACTTGAGCCTATTCAACAGCTTAGTCGTTGAGGTTTGGTGCATAGCAGTTGTAATGCCTCTCCACAAAGGCATCCCTACCATGAACACTGGTGATTAAAGATCCATCAATCTGATGAGCCTTATTTGTAAGGTCATGAAATCGGTTATAAACGATATAATTAGGTATAATAAAAAAAAAAAAAAACTTACTTAATAGTTGACCACCAACAGTCTGGCTTTGCTAATGGTAGGTCACCTCTAATTAATTTGTTGAATTATTTTGAGACGGTAATGCAAGCTGTGGAGAGTGGGTCACACTGTTCATGGAGGATACCTAGACCTCACCAAGGCATTCGAGGCAATACCACATACAATTATTATCAACAAGAGAAATATACTGTAAATTGATCCCTGTTTAGTTAGATCGATAGCTATTTGTCTGAGGGGCAAAACCCACAATGGAAGGGTGGCAAGTGTGTGCACAGACAGCATGAAAATAACTAGTGGGATATCACTACAGGGATTCGTGTTCAAACTGCTGTTATCTGTAATATACAGAATAAAAAAAAAAACATCTGGATACCAATGTGTTCCACAGTATACATGTCAATTTAACAAAAAGAGAACAGGGAACACTCCATTAGCTAAAGTATTTAACAGGGTTCCGGCGTGTAGATCGTGAGACAAATGCCCGCGAGCTACATTGCCGCAACCAGAAGGCCGCAGCACCGCTAGATCATAGAGCGGTGCTGCCGAACGAAAGACCCGCTGTGGAAACCAACGGCATCAGGAAAACCGACAAACGCAGATGGCCCCTAAAGTCTACATGCAGGCTGTCAAGTGACAGTGTACACGGCCGGCAACGTGAAATTGATCAAAAATACAAATGGCACATCGGTAGTGCCACACAAGTGCAGCAAACACACACACACAACAGTATCACTTACCTCCACAGCCCCTGTTGAACACAAGAACACAGCAAACGGTCCCAAAGAAGTAGGAAGTAAAATCCACAACACAGCACAGCTAACCCTGTGAACTAAAGCAGCTAGGCTTTGTAGACACCTGCCAGAGTACAAGCATATTGCAACACTAGGGGTGTGTTAACTGCAAACAGTGACACTATATAGGGGAGGCAGTCAGAGACAGGTGGAGTGTACACAGCTGTACAGGGCCACTGTGGCAGACAGTGCTACTACACACGGTACAAGACAAGGTGTTGTACAGCAAGTAACCCACCGTCTGGAATGGACTTGCTCCAAGGCTGGTTGTATATCCCATTCCCAGCTAGCCTTGCTGAAATGGATACTGAGAGGCCATCAACAAGTGCTGCTACCATGCTGGAATCTATGTATCTGTATAGCCCTGGTCTGCTTGGCAACAGATACACCACAGTGCCCAGCCAATGTGGTAAACCAATGCTGGTGGTTGAGGGGTACCTCTACCATTTGGAATGTGAAGCATCGCTGAAACAGTACTGGGCATGTATCGAGCGAAGAGTAAAGGCGTGCAGAGGATGTGCCATCACTGTACACCAGGAAGAGGGCGAAGAACTGCTAAAATCACTGCCACACCAGCATGGCCCAGATGCAACAATGGTCCACGTGGCTACACTGCGAGCAGAACTGCGGCAGAGGGCGGTAACTGGTAATGAATTGCCAAGCTTGGTAATGCAGAGTGTCCTAGGCACAGGAGATGACAACGTACTACAGGAGATGCCTTGTCGTGCAACACTTCGGCGTAGCATAACCAGGGTATGGCAGCGGGCACGGGCATCCATGGCTACACCTCCAGCAACACTTGCGGATATTGATGTCAGCCAGTATCCACTCCGTAGTGGCAGCTTCATCCTCCGTAGACAGACGGATATGGATGGGACAGATTCCTTGGTTCTACTCACTACTACCCAGAATTTGACAGATTTGTGCAGGTCCAACATAATTCTTGGAGATGGCACCTTCTCCACAGGGGCTGATATATGTCGCCAGCTATATACATTACATGGATGTATTGGCACCCCCACCTCAACAAGGATTGTACCCCTGGTGTACTGTCTCATGACACGGAAGTCGGAGTCTGCATACACCACTTTGTGGGAAGTACTGAAGGGTATGGCTGCTGATCAGGGATGCACTTTGTCTCCACAGTATATTATGACCGATTTTGAGAAGGCAACAATACGTGCCAGCCAGAAGGCATTCCCTAGGAGTATTCTGAAGGGATGCCTATTCCATTTTGCACAGATCATCTGGCGTCAGATCCAGCATCATCACCTTGTCGCCCTCTATGGCACGGACACTGCATTCTCAATTGCCATCCGCAAGCTAATAGCATTGGCATTCCTACCATTGGATGATGTTGTCTCTGCATTTCTGGACATTGTGGCTTCCTTTCCAGAATGTGCTCAGCCAATTGGTGTTTTTCTAGACCATCATTATGTACGAGGCTGACCACGCAAGTATGCATCCCGCTGTTCAGCACAGACACAAATGCCATCATCATACCCTTTGCGGTTTTGGAATGTGTCTGATGTGTCAGAAATGGACTTCCCGCAGACTAACAACCAGGTGGAGGTGTGGCATCATCGGCTGAAGGTATTACTGGGACATCCTATTGTACAGCTAGCCAAACTTTTGTGTGTTCTGCAGCAGGAGCAGAACCTGACTGATACCCGACGTGAATCTCTTCTGAGGGGATGCCTGTAACACCACGTAGGAAGGCTATTGTAGTAAGGGAGCGTCGCCTAAAGCACATCTTACAACATAAGTGTGACTACAGTGATGTGCAGGATTTCCTCTGTGCTGTGGCACATTTCTACAAGTTGTGATACTATTTGAGTTTAGTACGCACCAAGCACTACACACATCACATTGCATATTCAATTAATAAAGGCTTTGCCCACAGCACACGGGTTACGTGGTACCACTTTCATGCCCACATGTCATGCCATACCAGCCACATGTTCCACTGACAGTTGCACATGGTGGCTATTAAAGGGGGTGTACAGTGTACCACTGTGGGGGTTTGTATGTGCCACCTGTGATTAGGGTGTAGGGGTTTCCTCAATTCTGACAGAGAATTGTTCACAGTCATTTGTCACTGCAGCTAATTTGTCATCCTGCCATGTGTCCACATCCAGCTGTCTCACAGGTGGATGTCGCACCACCTAGGTGCCTGAATCCATATATGTGTGTGTGTGTGTGTAAAATGTAAAGGTATAAAAAAGTATATAAATAAGCTTGTTCCTTCTATAATACAACTGTCTTTTAAGTGATTTTTTATTTTTAAAAACAAACCTAGGTTTCTCTCCTACGACCCCTCTTAATCCTTCATCTAAATATAAATAATTGGGTAGAGCTAGAGGATAGAAGTCTCTTTAAATGAATGTACTATATTTAATTGGTTGATGTTTTTGATAGGCTGTTTTGTATTAATTGTGTGATGATGCCTGTATAATTAATACTGTTTTTTAGTAGTTTTTATGGTCTGAAGAAGCACCAATAAGTTGTGTGAAAGTGCTTACTTCTATGCATTAAACTCTTCTGCCAGTTTTATGATATTGGCCGTGTTTCTGTGTTTTTCTTATATTATTTGGATAGCCCAATTTTTATTGATAATTTGTTGCACACCTCTAGTATGCCTATTATATTTCATCATGTATCTAATGTGACAAAATCATGGTCTATCCTTTCTATCATTGCTAGCAGGCATACCATCACTCTGATTCATAAAAGGTTTACCTGCATCATCACGCTCATCTAAAACTAAAGTTCTAATTTAACTTACTAGTTGGTTATTATACCTCATTGGCCATACCATCTAATTCCCTTTTAAAGTCTTCTTCATGTGTGTTTAATCTACTTGCTGTTAAGAACTGACTTTTAACCATACCTTCAAACATTTGTCTGGTGTGCATACTGCTTGAATGGACATAGTGGATAGCTTGAACCTCTTTTTTATATAGCAGTATGAAAATCATTCCTT